>NW_008351466.1:113901-132075 GCF_000622305.1 Nannospalax galili | reverse complement strand
TGTGTATGTATGTGTGTGTGTGTGTGTGTGTGTGTGTGTGTGTGTGTGTACTGGAAAAACCAGATCCAAATATCTTTGAACACCTTATTAACAATACAGCCAACTATGTCTGTTCTTCTGGTAAGACTGTCTTTTTTAAAATAACTTCATTTGACAGACGTTTGGGTGAGGACATGAACACTTTTTTATGGAGCTTTGCCTTCAAACTCCTTACTAGCACCTCAGGAAATTTAACTAATTCTAATAAGAGTTGGTTTTTATTCAGTGCCAGACATGATGAAAATGATTTCTGTCAGGTGGTACAAATACCGATAGTTCTGACTATGCAACATATATCTGCCACCCTCAGTTTAGGACAGACAGTTGTACACCCCTGAGTATTTTGTCTTGTCAGTTTCCAGAGACAGCACAGACAAAAAATCCTCAAAAGAAAAGGCCTTACAACTCTGCAGCAAGCTTATATAACAATGGTTCTCACAGGTGTTTTTCAAAGGGACTTATGGTCACCCATTTAACTAACTACAATGGAGAAAATGTCCCCAGACATTTTTTGACCTTTGGATGCAAAGTTCTAGTTGACATTCATGCCTAAAGACCCAAAACATCTTCATGACACTCTTTTGAGAGGGAACAAATGAATCCTCGTAGTTATATCTCGCTGTTATTATTATAAGGAGTTCATGAACTAATCTGCTTGCCATTTCCCTGTTCCACAAATGTAAAACTAAGCTAATGTACATGGCATGTATGGAACTTCCACAGTGGCTCCTTTGTTCCAGTTGCATTTCTGTTTCTGCCACAAATACCCTGACAAAAACATACTTAGGGAAGAAAGGGTTTATTTAGCTTACAATTCCAAGTTACAGTTCATTATTGTGGAGGAACTCAAAGCAGGAACTGAAAACACTGTATCCACAATCCAAAGAGAGAATAAACACTTGCTAGCATTCTTCATACAGTTCATTAGGGAATTGTGCTACCCAGGTGGCCTGGGTCTTCCTACATCAATTAACAATTGAGATAATCCCCCATAGACATGCCCACAGGCCAACTTGATCTAGATAATTCCTCATTGAGACTGTCTTCCCAAGAGATTCTAGGTAGTGTAAAATTGACAGTTGAAACTAACTAGCACATCTTTAATCTGTGAAGAAAAAACTCTCATTCTGTTTCTGGAGAAATCCAAGCAGTAAAACCTCTAAAGCTGCCACTATTAGAGCCAAGACAATACATTTAAAAACATATAAAATTCTGTAGGGGAGCGACAGAAAGTCATACCATCCTTAAAAAGTTAATGGATGCATAGGTGTTGATGTCCATCATTTTCCTATATACTTAGTCAATCTAGACCATTAAAAGTCCAGAGATATTATGAAGGAGGAGACAGAATTATGGAAAAACTCAAACAACTACTGCTTCTATACTGGGTGTGGCATTTGTGTTAGAACAGATCAATGTGATACCATATCAAATGGTATGTGGCCACTTTAATGAAATTAATTATTTCTCATATTTACCATGAAAAGCAAACAGATATAGATCGCATTCACATCATTTAGATAACATAACTAATTAATGGTTTTGTCCCAGGGATATGTCAACACTTCCACTTTGTTATAAAGATGTGTACATTCTGAAGAGCATTATTTTGACCCACTGTACAGATAACACTAAGTAATTGGATCAACTGAGAAAGAACTGATAATTACACCCAAGTCCTGACATATTTGAGGGATGAAACATTCAGAGATTCATGTCAGTAAAGTTTTGAGAGATCCAGTAGTCTTGGACATACTGGGACAACTCTGGTAAAGGACAGCATACATTATAAAATTTTGTGTTACCCACCACTAAGTAGAAAACACCTTTCCTGGCAGACCTCTTTTTGTGAAGGCAAAATATTCTAAGTTGGGATTGGTGCCCTGATACATTTACTGAGTGACATGGTAATATACCAACTTTGAGTAGTATACCAAAATCAGGAAAAGAACCTGTAGTGGGTCCAAGTTGAGATGAAAGCAGTTCTGCTGCTGAGACACATGACCCTACAGGTCTTACAGTATTAGAATATACGTGGGGCCACCCGAAATTTGTGGTAACTCTCATAGCAAATTTAAAATATAATCTCTGATAGTCTGGAGCAATGCCATGCTATCAGCAGCAAAGAATTAGACACAAATTAAAGAATCTCTGGTATATTGTTAGGCCTTGGTAAGACACAAAGCATTTAATCCTTCAGCAACAAATGTACATAGAGAAAATATTTCTCACCATGAACTGAGTACTTTTGGACCCACAGTATTATAAGTTTGAGTGGGCCCAGTGACAACTCATTCTAAGTTGGAAATGGTTTATCTGAGATTGGCATTGGCAGGTCCAGAATGTGCAATGAAGCTACTGGAGCAGGATGTTCCAGACTCGCACATGATATCAATACTTGCACTGGAGCTTGATTGGAACATTGAATGGAAGAGAAAAATGATCAAACCTGATTAATGGGTGGTTTTTCTCAGCATGAATATGATATGCAAGCTGAAGGGCAGTGCATCTGGCCATTTACTTTGGCTTGAGGAAAAGTCAAAATATACGTGAATTTACAAACAGAGGAAAATGACCTATCAAAATGATCTCAGTACTGCAGAGAGAATGACTGGAATATCAAAGACATTTCTCTGATAAGATTGTGTTGGGAGAAGGCATGTGTCTAGATGTATGGGAATAGGTTAACAGTGAAAAAACCTTTGTACTGTATACTAACACTCACTACACAGTATCTACTATGGAAGGGATACTAAGCAGTTGAGTAGATACAATACAGCCAGTTAAGAGCAACAAGTTATCAATAGCAGTCTACTAAAGTTATTAAAAAATAAGTACACAAAGAAAATAGACAGTAATGGCACCCAAAACACTGGTACCTCCATCTCAGAATTCATAGATATGTGATCAATGAGTTTGTTGTTTATTAATTATCTAAGCTGTTGTTAGAAGTTCAAACAAAGATAGAAATTCATACACAGAAATAAACGCCTAAATTCATACACAGAATAAATACCTAAAAATGTGGAAGTGACTTTGGAACTGGGCAATGGGTATAGGCTGAAATAATTTTGACAGTGTGACAGGAAAAACCTCGATTTTGCTGTGAATATGGCATTAAGAGCAATTCTGTTGAGGACTCAGATGAAAAGAAGGGCTGTAAAGAAAGCCTCATTCTCTTTATAGATAATTCAAATGGTCTTGTACAGATGTCAAGATGTGGACAACTTTACCACCAGAGTTGACCAACCAATTAAACTTCCTAGACTACCTATTTTAAGGAGAGAGTCTATATTGGTGTCTATTCATATTATGACATCAGAGGGAGGGTCCTGGATTAGACAAAATACATTGAACTTTCCATTCTTTACAAGTTTTTACTCTCCTGGTTGGCTGGGAGGCAAAAACAATATGCAAAGAACATGCATTGAGAATTTGTGGTGGGAACAATACTATTTCAGATATGTACTTTCTTTAATATTGTTTTTATGATATTTTTACCTGCATGCATTTTTATTTCGATTTTATAAATGAAGAAATAGGTCCTTAGGGACAATAACATAATTCTGGCTAATGTAAATACCAAAGAATTGAACACTGGCTTTCATTAAATATCTCCATATATTAAATCTCTTTTTGTTTCTTAACCTTTTGTCATCTTCTTTTTTCTACTCATAGAGAGGCATTTTCCACTTATGAACCTAGGTATGAAATACTTGAATGTATATCAATTATATCTCCCCATTTCACCATATATTTTCTATCCTTTCACAAATTATGCCAGATTAGTAACTGGATTAGGAACAGGTAATAAATGAGTGGGGCTAAACTGAAAATCCAGAGCCTTCTCCAGCCCCAAGATGTCATTGTATATACCACAGGAGAAGTTTCTACTAAAGTAGCTTTTCATTCTCCAATACAATGATTTTAAAGTTTGATTAGCTGTAAGTACCTGTTTGCGGTAGGTCCCCTTTGTGCAAGTGTGTGCAATTTCTAGGGAAGAAAGACGATTCTAAATTATTTTTTGAACTAATATTGTTAACTAGGATATTGGTTCTGGCTGCACTCCATTCCACTGATGTGGAATGAGGAATTACTACTTGATCCAGGATGGCAATTTTCTGACTTCCATCTCCTGAGGGAAACAAGTACCTCTCAGCATACCCAACAATAGACTGAAAATGCAGAATATTTATTTTGGTTCTCCTTGTCCTGGTTTATAGTTCATGTGTTTTTGTTATCATTTTTATTTTATGTGTATCAATGTTATGCCTGCATGTGTGTAAGTGTACCCATATCGTGCAGTGCCTGTGGAGGCCAGAAGAGGGCGTTGGATCCCCTGGAACTCAAGTTATGGATGGTTGTTAGCCACCATGTGGGTGCTGGGAATCGAATCTGGGTCCTCTGAAATAACAGCTAGTGTTTTTAACCATTGACCCATCTGTCCAGCCTCTAGTTCATGTTTTTAATATGGGATTTTATCACTCCTGTTCAATTAGAAGGAATTCAATTCTTATAATGAAACTTGAATGACACAACACAATCTTTTCAGAACATGCCAAACTGAGGAAAGTAGTTATCAGCTATCCTATGTGGGAAAGAAGTTCTGTGCATTCCATTTCAAAAGGTAGGCCACCAAAGGATAATGGGGGAAACAAAAGATCAGTAGGACATAAAATACCCATAAATGATGGATGACATTCGATATTGGACTTATCATCTCTCTGACACTTTCTACCCATGAACATTTTACTATATGGTATCTGCTACAACATCCTCCTCCCAACACTACTACACATCCTTTCTCTCTGACGGTATTATACTTTCCTCAAGAATTCCTGTAAGAGATTAAGATATTGAATTTATCCAGATATTAACACAAATATCTAGCATCCATTAAATACCTCACACTTATCATATTATGCTCACACAATAATATATTTAAAAGTGAATAATAACCTCCATTTTTAAGTGTATAAATTAAGGGACTTAGCTACAAAGCCAAGCTACACTATTAAGTGGCAGAGCCAAGAGTCCCCTATAGGTATTCAACATAGCTCCGAAGTCATCATGCAACTATGACATTTTTGCCTGTCTTTAACTGGTAATGCAAGTAACAGAATAATACTGTTTATGATGCTCTTCATACTTATAATTCTTGTTTAAATAATCCATTATTGATAAAAACATACATTGTTGTTCTGAATAACTTTTGTCACAAAACAAGGAAAAAATGCAAAGGAAAATTACTAGTTCAATAGCAGATAGCTTACTAAGCAGTAGAATTGAGACTTTAATTCATTTTTTTCTGACCACATCTCATTACCACCTTCAGAATATGTCCTCTGTTGGCCTACTGCAGTGTTTTCAAGTGCTCCAATAGTAGATTTCTTTTCCACTGAGAAGGCCTATTATAAAAAGTATTAGGTGAGGCATTATTTGATAAGACATAGGACAAGTTTTTGGTCTTTTTGATCTCCCTGTAGCTCCAAGGAGCTTGTGGGCCTGTATCTTGCTATGTAGCCCAGGTTGGCCTTGATGTCACAAAGATCCCCCTACCTCTGCTTCTCTAGTGCTGGGACTAAAGGCCATGCACCACTTACACCTGGCTCAAGTAATTTTTTTTTTTTGTGTGTGTGTGTGTGTGTGTGTGTGTGTGTGTGTGTGAGACAAAGCCTCATTATGTAGCTCTGAGTGACCTGGAACTCACTATGTAGAACAGGCTGGTCTAGAACTCACAGAGATCTGCCTTCCCCTGCCTCCCAGGTGCTGGGGTAGAGCTTGCACCACCATGCTTGGCCTATGGACAAGTAATTTTTTTTTTGACACAGGTCTCCCTGTACTCCCAGCTGACCTGGAACTCACTATGTAGATCAGACCAGCCTAGATCTCACAGCGATCCACCAGCCTCTGCTTTCTGAGTGAAGGGATTAAAGGTATATACCACCACACGGACTGCAAAAGGAGGAAAGAAAGGAAGATCTATGGTAAGAGACAGGCAGAACAAGATACATACCAGAGTATTTATTTCACACATCAGGGGACATAGGACATTGAATGACTGGAGAAATAAAATCTAAAGAGGCACTAAAGGGAACACTGAAGGGAATACTGTTAAAGGAAAGTAGTACTGAGTGGTAATAAAATAAAACTCATCTTTTTAATATAATAAATATGGTTTGAAAAGTGCTATTTGCTATTTATAAATTGCTTTACCTAAAAAAATTCTACCAGCAGAATTTGAGGTCAGTAGGTATTTCATAAATTTTAGCTTCATTTTCATTTTCCTGCTATCTTTCTATTATTAAAATTACTTTGAGGTGTGTTGAGTTAGATGGACTTGTGCTTACTTCAACAGTAAGCTGTGTGGTGTCATGGAAAGATCACAGACTTTGGAGATAGCCATCCAGGACTTGAATCCTGGCTCAATGACATAGTAGCTGGTATGAAGAAGATGAATGCACAATTGCATTCCCAGAATGATATTCAAGTTATTTTCCTCCAAATTTTAATTATTTTCCCAGAAAAATGTTGTAAGGAGAGGGTTAGCATGTTCCCAAGTGATCTCACAAAGTCACATTTTCCAATTCAGAGCAAATCTTTATGAGAAAAATCACCAGATTTTCTAAGAGACAAAATTGTATTTTTAACATTCTCAGTTGTCCTCTTTTGGCTTTTTCTGTTACGTCCTTTCATGAGCATGTAGTAGAGAAATATGGGATGCTAGCTGAGTGATATGACTAGTCAAAGTTTAGAAAATAGACATTTATGGGGCTGGAAAAATGGTTCAGCAGTTAAGAGTATTGGCTGCTCTTGCAGGAGACTCAGGTTTGAATTCCAGTATTCACAAAGTGGCTAACAATCATCTGTAACTCCAGTTACAGCAGATCTGACCCACTTTTCTGACCTTTGCAGGAATAGCACAACACGGATGCACTTATACACATGCAGGCAAAATACACACATAAAATAAAAATAATAAATATAATTTAAAAATAAATGCTTATAATTTTATTACGCATACTCTACACTACATATGTGTATGTGGGTGTGTACATACAGTTAATTTTGCAATACTCTTAAGACACAGTTGTTTTTAGCATTCTCAGCTTTTTACAGATGAGAAAACTGGAGCACAAAGAGTCTAAATATTTTGCCTACTACCACATAAGGAGTAAATGACAGAACTAAGATTCAGGTTCAAGTAGTCTGGCTTTCTAGTCTGTGTTCCTGGCAGATTCTCAATTCTGATTACATGGTAGACTCACTTGGAACATTCATAAATATATTTGTGTCCAAGCTCTACCAAGATTAATTAAAACAAGGTCTCTGTGGCTTTTAAAACACGTGGATAATTCTGACACACTGTGAGATTTGAGAATTACTTCTGTATACACTGATGGAAATGGGCACCTTTGGGCTAGCTTGTTTTTTCTTTTGTGCTCTTGTTATTGGTTGCTGTTTAGACGAGAATAAACTAGAATTCATAGGCCATGCAGGGGTGAAATATCACAGCTAGATTATTGGTGAACATTCTCTGCATATATGTGTAAAGAAAACAACGGAAATTTTAATAACTGGCACAAGAGAGAAAATTATCAGAACAGACTCACAGGTGACATACAAATATGGTGTAGGCTTACCTATATGTACTGGTTGACTTTTAATTTTATAAATATTTTATTTATTATTTTTATTTTATGTACATGAGTGTTTTGACTGCATGTATGTAAGTACACCCATGTCCTGCAAAGTCCACAGAAGGCAGTAGAGGGTGTCAGATCCCATGGAGCTGGAGTTACAGACAGCTGTTAGCCCTCATGTAAGTGCTGGGAACCGAACCTGGATCCTCTGCAAGAGCAGAGCTCTTCATCACTGAGCCATGTCTCTAGTCCCCTGGTTGACTTTTAAAAATGAAATACATACAGTAGATATTTTTCTGTGTCAACAACTTGATTTTAATTATTCTTTTTAAATAGCTGCACAATTTTTCACTATATAGAGTTAGCACATTTTAATGAGATCACTGGTTATGTTAGTTTATTTTTAAAAGTGGAATTAAGAAATTCTAGTTCACTTTGGATTTATGGCAGATGTTGTTTGATGAAATTAGACATCCTAAAATCACCAAAAAGTAAAAGAAGAATAGGTTGACCACGCTCCATAACCCACACCAAAGGGCATTTGGAGACACAAATTTAACTCTATAGGCATATATATGTATATATGAGAAATTGGGTGGGAGTAGTAAGGGGGTGTCAATAGGGAATGTCTAAATATGATCAAATATATTGTTTGAAATTTACAAAAAAATCAATAAAAAAGAGTTCAAAAAAAAACCCACAAAAGAATAGATATACTGCCACTTTGTCGCTAGAAATCACAACTTTCCCTCATGTTCTCTCTAGCTGCTCTCAGCCAGCCCTGTGACATTCATATTAGGGAATATATGTAAATTCTCTGCCCAGGACAACATTGTTCATATTGTTCTCTTAATGTGGGGGACAAGAGAGTTGTCTACTCTGGCTCCTGTAGAACTGCTGACTATGCTTGAATTTCTGACTGCCCTCCTTTTTCTTGTCTTTCTGTGTTTTTATTTCCTTGAATTTCTTTGACATAATTGTCTGTGCTGTTCCTAGGTATGCTCTATTACACACATCTTAATGTTCTATGTCTTCTCTTCTTGTAAGTATGGCTTCTGGTTTGATATTCTCCATGACCTTTGATGTATGCATGATTCCAGGTTTCTAGTTGATTCCAAGTATAGATAAGCAAGCATTGCATTGCCAGACTTTGACTTCTCACATTTTCTTCATGCTGTTTCAAATCTGTAGGTATCTACAGTATTCAGGAAGTAAAAATGCTACCATAACAGAACACTTTCCATAAAGCATAGAAAAGAAAAAACTATGCTTTATTATCGAATTAGCATACTCAATGTATGTGCACGTAGGCAACCTGAATGAGACTGCTGTCAAAAGACAGAGTTATAACAAATTCAGCTTAAAGATATTAAGTGACTTTATTTGTGATTCTTGAATCAGTCAACACTTCATTGCATCAAACTTCATGTTCTAATGAAGTGAGTAGAAGATATATAAACAAAGGAGCACTGAAGAAAGTACAAAGAAAGAACGAAATGGATTAGCTGTGCCAAAGTTCCTTTGGCAGAAGATTTATAGAGAGAATAGAAGACTTATTTATTGGTTAATTTTGGGTTACTTCAGGTTTCTTTTTGAAGTAAAGATTGGAAACAGGGAGGATTTCATTATCATGCTTACTGAAACTGGTCTGTTTGAGAAATTGCACTATTATCTCTCATTTTGGGAAGGTTAGTTATTTAGTATGAGTAACATTATTCTGATATTTATTGTGGTCTGCTGGGCTTAGAATCCCAAACAATAGCCTCATATAATTTTTATCTAATATTACAAGCTAGGGCATTTGGCACACATTTTTTATACGACAGTTTGTAACTAGTAAAAATTACATGCCCTTTAGATTTTACTGCATCTTGTTTCCCTTCCTCATGAGAATTTTTTTATGTGTATGCATGTGTTGCCTGCATGTAGGTAAGTGCACCCGTGTTGTGCAATGCCCGCGGAGGTCAGAAAAGGCAGTCGGATCCCCTGGGATGGAAGTTATGGACAGTTGTTAGCTGCCATGTGGTGCTGGGATTCGAACCCGGGTCTTCTGCAAGAACAACCAGTGTTCTTAACTTCTGAGCCATCTCTGCAGCCCCTCTGCATGAGAATTTTAACAGAACACACTTTTTTTTTTCATTTTAGCTCATTCTAAATTCATTTGCAAATTGAGATAGTTGTTTTAGTTCGCTGAATTCATATGAAGGAATAACAGAACTTCTCATTTCTTCTTTAAGCAAATGATAACAGTCTGAGCTGATACCTTGGTTAAGTTCCCAAGGTGCCAGGGAGACTTTCCTGGTAGTTCATATTTTACATGGATGAAGTTCATACACTCATAAAGAGTTATTTACATTCTAAATGTTAGAGAAAGGGATCTCACTTAATTAGGCTTTGCAAAGAACGCTTCATGGACAGACAGGGAAAATGGTTTATTTGCCTTTTATAAGTAGAATCATTACAGTATCTCTGTTATTATCAACCATGGGCCTATAGAACCAAAGAACTGTTACGGGAGTTGTCTAAATAAAATGCATCTGCAAAGTCACCCACAGAGCCTTAACTCTAGAAAAGTTTCAGGAAGCCTTAACTCCCTGTTTGATCTTACCTAAGAAGAAATAGCAAGGTATGAGATTATTCGTAAACTGTTTATCAGCATCAGGGAGCCCAAACATTTAAAAGCATTCTACTATCTGCCAATACTAAAGAATCAGTTGATACTTCAAAGGCATAAGTGTTGGTGATCCAATATTAGAAATGGGTTAGCATATGCATTAGTTAGTTTTCTGTTCACTGTGACAGAATACCTCACAGGAACAAGTTAAGGGAGGAAAGATTTATTTTGGTTTACAGTTTTGGGAGATGCAATTAATGTTGGCAGGGAAGGTACAGCATCTGAGGCTCCATCCACAGCAGTGACGTTGTGTAGGAGCTGGTTGATCCATAGCACAGGCCAGGAAGTGGAGATGTGACTGGAAGTAAGATTAGGCTATAACCCTTAAGGACTGCCCCCAGTGATCCACTTCCTCCAGCTATGCCCAGCCTCCAAAACAGCACTGCCAGCAGGGAACCAACTGTTCAAACACATTACCCTGTACCCTGTAGGGGGCATTTTATATCCGAACCATAACATTCCTCCAGAGGTTCATGACCACCTTATATAACACAAAATTCATTCAGTCCAACCAAGAGTACCCATAGTTTTAACAGTCTCAACACTTCAAAACTCCAAAGTTTCTTCTGACTTTGGGCAAACTCTTAGGTGTGAGCACCAATAGAATAAAAAAAAAAAAAGCTAAGTTACCTACTTCTAATATATAATGACACAGAATAAACATTCACATTCCAATAGTGAGGAATGGGAGGACAGAACAAAGATGAGACAAAAGTAAGACCAAAACCCACAAAGACAAAACAGACCTTAAACTCTGCAGCTCTACATCCAGCATCTAGGGCTCATGGTGGCATCGTATGAATTTTCATGGGTTTGGGTGACCTTGCCTCTCCAGCCTTGCTGCCTGCAACATACAGGCACTTTTTCTTGTTATGGCTTCACTCAGTGTTGTCACCTTTCTTCAGCAGAAGTCCCATATTCCTGGAAACTCCCATATTTTAATGTGTTCATTATAACCTTAGGTTTCATTTTTATAGCTTAACATCAGCTTCTCAGGGCCCCTCTTCAGGGACTATGATCCTTTACACATTGCCTAGCCTCCACAACCTTTTTCCTCTGAAGCCTTGGGTCAAGCCTTGACAGGCACATAACTCTTCTATTTTGCATGCCTGTAAAACCAGCACCACATGGATGATACCAACAAGTTTGCTGCCAGCTTGAGCAAATGGGGAAATACAATAACTTAGAAGGCCCTGCTTGAGCAGGGTGCCTGGAGGCTCTATCTTTTGAGGCATTCTTTGTTCAAGCACTCTGCTTTTATTCATTATTGATTTTTTTTATGTGTATGTGGGGGGTATGCATACAAGTATACAGATGTCTGTGGAGATCAGAAGAGGGCACAAGATCCCCTTCAGCTACAGTTATAGGTGGTTCTGAACCACCCAGCTTAGGTACTGGGAACCAAACCTAGGTCCTCTGAGATAGCAGTATGTGGTATTAACTTTGGAGCCATCTCTCCTATCCCAACACTCTGCTTTTAAATCAAGAGTTTTCAAATGAATTTCCATTGTTACACCTTGGAACTCTTGATTGATGCTGACTTACCCTTAAGGCACCTTACCTACCATCCCAGTGAAAACTTTGTATTTTCTTTACAGTGGTATCAATTTCTTTATCAATTGCAGCCACTTTGTCTCCATTTGACATGTCTAGTTTAAATGTACTGTTTTCATCACCAAAGTGTACATTTTCACGTCTTTCTGCTCTGCTGATTTTCTCTCCATTCTCACTATAAACCTGGCTAAAATCAAAGAGAAGAAACCAAATTATAGCCTTATAAGCATGCAGTTTGGGAATTTCCTGTAATAAAAATTAGTCTGTTATCTTTGAATTTAGATTTTTATGACATGAAAAGAATGCTGTCAGTTTTCTGCCAGAAAGTGGATGGGTCCAAAGAAAGCCTTCCAATTAGGGAAATAATTAAATCCTGTAGCTCCTTGTTAAGCCTCTGGGGCACATGGTGGCATGAACAACAAGGGCTTGAGCAGCCCTGCCTCTATGGACTTGCTGTTGTCAGCCCACATGGCCCCTTTTTTGGGCTGGCTCTGCTCACTGCTTGTCACTTTCCTTGGCAGAGTCCACATTCCTGACATCTCTAGCATCCTGGGATCTCTAATGTACCCTAGACTTCACTCTCACAACTTCCCATTATTTCCTTCACAGGAACTTCCTCTATGGAACTTATTGCCTGACCTCCTATGCCTTCCTTAGAAATTTTGGTAGAGGCCTCCATAATTCTTGAGTCTTTATTTCTGCAAAAGCAGCATCACATGGATGATACTCAGTTCTACCACAAGCTCAAACAGTGGCTTGACCCTCTTTGACCATGGCCACATTGGCCTATGAGTGTCAGGGTGGTTGAGCAGGGCAAACAAATTCCTGGGAAAACAACTTCCCTAGGCTTACTAGTGAGAGCAGGGTGCTTCATGGGCTCTCTTTTTCTCTAGTGAAAGTCTTTCAAATGAGGTTATGTTTTCATACTCTTGAGCCTGGCATAGATGGAATGTGGCTAATTTATGAGGTGTTGTCAAGCTATCTTCCCTACTGTTCCAGTGAAGAATACTTGGGTCTTTTCTTAAATTAGGAAAAAGCCTTTCATTTCAAATTACAGTAGCTTAATGATACATATAGTTTGCAAAATGCAGAAAAATATGCACAGAAAAAATTCATGTTACTTAGTATTCACTAAAAAGGCTTTGGGAAATTTTATGAACTATATTTTTATCATGTTGCTTTTGTGTATACATAAAAGAGCAAACTATATTAATTAAAAATATTTATAAAATTTCATCACTTTCAAAGTCTACCTCTTCTAATTTATTAATTCTATTTGTTCTTTGTACTAGTTACTTTTCTCCTCATTGGGAAAAAATACTTGAAAAAAGTTACCTAGATGAGGAAGGATTCATTTTAGTTAACATTTGTCTGATGGGGAAGACATAAGAGACATTCATAGTAGCTTGCTCACATTTCAGTCACTGAGCAGAAAGCAGAGAACTCAGGCTGGTACTGGTGCTGCATATAATCCTCTTGACCTACTCTCACAGCCAGCATTGCTCCATGGCCAGAAGTTTCCAAAATCTCCCAAAACAGTGCCACCAGCTGGGGACCAAGTGTCCAAACGCATGGATATGCCGGAGACATTTCACATTTAAACCATAGTACTCCTCTAAGTACATTTTTCTGTTCTGTGATAGTGTCTCATGTAACTCAAGCAAGCCTCGAATTTGCTATGTGACCAGGGATGGCCTTGAACTCCTGCCTTCACCATGCTAAGCGTCATCTAATTCCTTTTTTTGTTTTCTTTTGAGGATCTGAATAAAATTTTGTTCCCCTTTTTATGCCCAATATCTGAGACTTTTGCTAAATGAACAAATAAAGGATTGGATGTTTGCAGCAATTCTGTTTCTCTTAGGAAGGTCTAAATAAAATCAATGATACTACATCCACAAAGAAAAAGAAAAACAAACAAAATATAGACAAACAGCATCCTTTTAGGAGCTCTTCTAATTCCTTTTGACTGAGAAGTTGCCTGAGTTTCTCCATACAGTTTATCTTTTGCACCATTATAAAGACTGGCAACAAGCACTTTTTAAAAGTAGCCATAAAAGAACTAAAGCCATAGTGCTGGGCTCCTAAGGTGTCTTTGAGAATGCAACAGATCCAATCCACTATCTCTCCCATTGCTTTCTGCAAACACTTGGTACTTCACATTTAAAAGAATGCCTCACTGTCTTCTAGATTTTTCCAACCTAATACTTTTGATATTTTGCATGCACATCAAATCAATAGCAATTGTTTGATAAGATTTTGTAGTTGTCAGCCACTGCATCCTGATTACTGATATATGAAATTATTTTTAAATGTAAATTATAGTAAGCTCTTACTGCTTTTTCATTACATGTTTTTCTAAAATATAATTTTATTGGCTATGTAGTACTTCATTATATGAATGTGCCACACATTAGTGTTATGATTCTAGGAAAGGGGTAGTTTTTTGGTCTCCCTGGAAATATAGAATGTTCAGAATTGTTTTTGATTGTCCTAACTCCAGGTTAAGTGGATAGATGTTGCTGTCATGTGAATAGATAGTCAAATATTCTGAAATGCACAAGACAGCCTTTTACAAAATAATGAACTGATCCAAAAAGCTAATGGTACTGTGATTGAGAAACTTTATAGCCTGCTGCTAGACTTTTAAGTTTTCATTATTTCCTTCTTTAATTTTTTTCAATAGTAAGTAGCAAACTCAGGACTTAATGGCCTTAATCTCTTTAAAAACCATGCTTTCCTTAACCCCAACTTTTCAGTGGGTTTTCTGACCAAACTACAAGTCTTTAAAGTCTTTCTGCTCTGTTCTATGCTCCTAAATCTGACTGTACACCTGGCCAAAAGCATTGTTAACTGGCAAACAGCCATCACTAACTGTGCCAAACCTGAATGTATTATAATAATGATGAATTAGTCTATCACATCTAACTTCAGTCTCCCAGAAAGTTGAAGAATGGAAAAATGTAGACAAGTTCTTTGCTAGAATGTAACATGAGTGGCCTCTGGTTCAAATCTCAATAGAGTCCCTATTCCCAGAAGCACAGACTTTACTGTTTACATTTCTATCAGCACTCTGGTCTTTAGTGTTTCTATCAGAATCACCCATTACACTGCCTAAGGAATTTTAGACTTTCTCTAAAACATACTTCCAAACTTCTCCAAATTTGTTTTGCAAAACAGTTACAAGGTTTCTGAGCTACACTGTCAGATAGTCATATCAATGACTCTGCTTCTCTGGGACCAATCTTATGTTAATATAGTATTCTTTCTCTCACAAAATACATGACAGAACAACTTAAGGGAGAAAGTAACACAACGTATACTTGTATCTTAAATGTAGATCTTTGTGTATTGTCTGATGTGAAGAAATTTTCAGTTAGTCTCAACCTAAGTAAATGTTATATTTGGAGCTGACTACTAATCCTGTCACCAAGTCAATATTAACCTATTAATGATATTAACTAATTTAACGTTGCCAAATCTCCATGTTTTTGTTTTCATATGACAAGTATAACCTCTGATAATCTAATGCCTTTGTCATATCTAGTCACAATATTTGAAAATATCTGCATTATTTTAATTTATAAAGGGCCATTATTTTAACTAATAAAGGTAAGGAAGGACAAAGTCTCACTCTTTTTTTTTTCTTGGTCTTTTTGAGACAGGGTCTCCCTATAGCCCCAGCTGTCCTGGAACTTACTATGTAGACCAGGCTGGCCTTGAACTCACAAAGATCCACCTGCCTCTGCCTCCCGAGTACTGGGATTAAAAGCATGCACCACCATGCCCGGTGTCCCTATTCCCTATTAGCAATTTGGGTAACCCCTTCAGAGGATGGCATAATAAGAATAAGAGGTAAGAATTGGCTAGGCAGCTAGGGTAAAAAGACCCCAAAGAAATGTAGCCAGTTTCTTGGCTAAAATTCAGAATGTCCTTGGGCCTGTTAGCAACATACTCTGTTCCAAGGCCAAAAATGTCAATAGTATTTAGGAGCTTGTATCTAATCCTTAAACAATTTTAGAGTTACCTCTTCAGAGGGGAGAATGTTGGAGGAGAGGGAGTGGGCACGGATTTGATCAAAACACCTTATATGCATGTATGAAATTCTCAATAAAGTTTTTATAAAAATTTAAAAAAAGATAAGAAAGGAAATTAATGTTTGTTGTTTGTCTATTAGATGTCAAGACTTCACCCATATTATCTTGTTAAATCCTCATATGAATCATATCTAGTAAATATTTAATTCTCAGTTTACACATGATAAAAGTTGAGTGACTTTAAACTCAAATATACAGTAAGTAGAAAAGTCAGCACTACAGATTAGGTCTTTCCAGAGCAAATCCCATGCTCTAGCCATCATTATGTAGTACTATTCCAATGATTAGGTGACATTTATTTTAGAAATAGACTAACTGAAAGGATTATTAGCTATAAAATAAATGTTCTTCTTTATTCTGAAAAAGATACTTGCAACACACAGGCAGAAAAAATATACATATACCTACCTTTGTCTTTTCCCACCAAGAAGAGCTTGGGCTTTAATATCTTTTCTGATTGCTCACATGTGTGGTCAGATGAGTGCAGCTTTTCCAGCTGCTTCTCCAATCTTCACTGGCTTTGAACAAGCTGGTATAAGACACTGTTAGCTGCTTTCCTTCTTCTATCTTGCCTATGGCCTAGAGCTCAACTCTGCAGCAAGGTAAGAAAAAAAGTAAAGAAATTCAAGCTTCAACGATTAAATGACTTTCCCAGCATGTACTGAGTCATCTCAGAGACAATGAGTTACTACTGGCGATTGACTCCCTCCCAAGAGGAAGCTATAATGGTTAATGCTACTTTCCCTATTTTAGCAGTAATCTGTGTCATTCAATCAGTTATTTTGGAATCAGTTTAAATAGATTTCCAATAAAGGAGTGGTTTAGTCATGATAAAATGTACCTTTTATGCTACATTTATTATTTACCAGCTGATTTATCTTTAAGTAATTAGAGAAATGACACAATGAACAATTACAAATGACAAGTTATAAAATAATTTCTGATTCATTTTGGAGCAGCTCTTTCAAAAAAATATATTGTTACCCCAAATTTTAGCCCATCTTACATGTAACCTTCAATTTTAGAACTCCTAACTTTAGGTCTAATGAACCAGGTCTATCTCTAATGCGGAGACCTATGTTCAGTGGAGATAAATGAATGCATGAAATCAAAGGCTGGCTGTATTAGCATATTAGCTTATTCAGTTTAGTGCTTGTTGGGAGTCAACTTCTGGATGAAAGTGGCCTCCAAGAGTAAATAGATTGTGTTTGCTTATAAGTTATGGCCTAACTCTAACTACTCACCTAACTCTAATAAAATTTAAAAGGAAACATGCCAAGGCATGGTGGCATATGCTTCTAATCCCCATTACACATGAGGCTGAGGCAGGAAGATCAGAAATTCAAGCTCTGCCTGAGCTACAGAGTGTGTTCCAAGCCACCCTGAGAAACTTAGTAAGACCATGTCTCACAAGATGTGTTTTTGAGTTTGATTTTTGGATTTGCAATGCAAGGGAGGAGAATAATAATAAAGAAACAAAAGTTGTACAATTTTTTATAATATTACCATTGCTTTGCCGCTTTTAGGCCTGATTCTAGTTCTTAACACAATTTTAGATGGGAAATACAGAGAATATTTTTGAGCTTGCAGGTTAAAAAAAAAAAAGGAACACTTCAAAACTGGAACGTACCCATGGTAAACCAAAAATAGGGGACGCAAGATGGCTCAGCACATAAAGTTGCTTACCTCGCAAACCTGATAACCTGAGTTTCATCCTCAAAACTACATAAAGGTGACTACAAAAATCAGCAGCCTTTCCATATACCAATAGCAAGCAATTGGAGAAAGAGTACAGGGAAAAGCTCCCATTCACAATTTCTGCAAAATAAATAAATAAATAAAATATCTTGGAATAAATCTGACCAAAGACACCAAAGAGCAATACAATGAAGATTTTAAATAGGTAAAGAAAGAGATTGAGGAAAACACCAGGAGATGGAAGGACCTCCCATGCTCATGAATTGGAAGAATTAATATTGTGAAAATGACCATCCTACCAAAAGCAATATATAGATTCAATGCAATCCAAAATCCCCATGACATACTTCACATAATTAGAAAAAAAAACATCCTTAAATTTGTATAGAAGCAAAAAAGACCCCAGATAGCTAAAGCAACCCTGAGCACAAAGAGCAGTGCTGGGGGGATTACTATACCAGGTCTCAAAGGA
>NW_008351466.1:77213-113533 GCF_000622305.1 Nannospalax galili | reverse complement strand
CAATAAAATGAAGAGAAAGCCCAAAGAGTGGGAAAAAAATCTTCACCAGTGACACATCTGGCAGAGGTTTAACATCCAGAATATATAAAGAACTCAAAAAAACAGACTTGAGAAACCAAATGACCCAATAAAAAGATGGGTTAAAGATCTAAACAGAGAGTTCTCAAAGGAAGAAATAAAGATGGCTAAGAACCATCTCAAAAAGTGTTCAACATCATTAGTCATTACGGAAACGCAAATTAAAACCACCCTAAGGTATCACCTTACCCCAACCAGACTGGCTAGGATCAAGAGAACAAATGATACCAAATGCTGGCGAGGATGTGGAGAAATTGGAATGCTCATTCACTGCTAGTGGGATTGCAAATTCGTGCAACCCCTATGGAAAAGTGTGGAGAGCTCTTAAAAAACTAAAAATGAACCTACCATATGACCCAGTTATACCCTTCCTTGGCATGTACCCAAAGGACTCATCCTATTATAGAGACACTTGTACAATCATGTTTGTTGCTGCTCTTTTCACAATACCTAAGAGATGGAAGTAACCTAAGTGCCCCTCAACTGACGAGTGGTTAACAAAAAAGTGGTATATTTACATAATGTAGTTCTATTCAACAGTAAAGAGAGATGAAGTAGTGAAATCTGCAGGTAAATGGATGGATCTAGAAACTGTTATACTAAGTGAAATAACACAGACTCAGAAAAATAAAAGACATATGTTCTCCCTCATGTGTGGATCCTAGCACCAAATCCTTTTAAAGTCCATGTCCTTTTAATAAGATGATACTGTACAGCAGTCTCTTCTGCATGAAATAACTACCATCATCATGACTTCAGCCGTGCCTGATTGCTAAATATCGTCACAACTGGGCTTGTTGACAGTTGTGCTTCTTCATTAAAGGAGGGTCAAGCAGGGTCATTGGACCCTTACCGGAGTATCCAGCCACTCTTCCCAGACAACCGTATGTAATTTGGCCCTAGTCACACATGGTCTCCTGGATTTGGGGAAAGATAAAGTATATAATCTGGGGAAGGCTAGGAAGAGAAGGCTTGACCCATGCTGGGTAAAGGCTTTCAGGTGTGCATACCCTCAGGTTATTCATACTCCTCAGCAACCCCTCGGTAAGTAAGCTCAGTAAATTCATTGGTTCCCCAGTAAAACTTTAATCAAACATTGGTTTGACACTAGAACCTTAAAAGGGAATAAGCATTGCTTGATATCCCCAGGAAAAATATTCTCACAACATATGGAAAATTTATTTGTTAATATTATTATGCCTTACAGTTACTACAAAAAAGAAAATGAGAATGTAAAAGATGTTAAAAGGATATGGGAATGGAGGTATTTTCCAAAATAGAAAAAATGAGAAATCCTAAGCAACTGATGAAGGTCTGTGTAGGTTTGTTATGATATATAAAGGATGAGACAAAAATAATATACACAAAATCGTAAGTTTTCTAAGGTCATAGTTTAGTCAACTAGTTTAGGGAACAAAATATATATCTAGTCAAGGTTTATCTGAGAACATTTGGTTTTTAACCTAAGCTTTATCTACATAGCACATGGTAATTAAAAGTACCAGACTGGTGGAACTAACCTTATTGGACATTTAACAGCCATAGTTTGAGGCCTATACTAATGTAGTCAAAGGGACTTAAAGGACAGTTTTTGTCCCTTGCACTCCAAGGTCAACTAAGTTCCAGGGGACTATGGAACATCTCTCAAAATGTCCTGTAACTGTGGTGAGTCACCTGTCCTCTTGTTCAAGGAGGCCATGGAGACCCCACCAGATGGGTTTGAACCAGTGTTCGGTCTACAAAGAGGAGGGTCAACTCGGAGGAAACATTTCCTCCATGCTTCCAATTGAAAACGGCCATGGTCGAGCAGGACCTTTGATGCTTACTTACCAAGATAACTGAGGGGTTGCTGAGGTGTATGTATGACCTGAGGGTATGCACACTGGAAAGTCTTTACCCAGCATGGATCATGCCTTCTCTTCCTAGCCTTCCCCAGATTGTATAGTTTATCCCTCCCCAAATCCAGGAGGCCATGTGTTATTAGGGTCAAATTACATACAGTTGGCTGGTAAGAGTGGCTGGGTAATCTGGTGAGGGTCCAGTGCCCTGCTTGGCCCTCCTTTAATGAATGAGCACAATCATAAACAACCCCAATTGTGACGATGTTTAGCGATCAGGCTCAGCTGAAGTTGTGATGATGGTAGTTGTTTCAGACAGAAGAGACTTCTGAATAGCATCATCTTATTAAAAGGACCTCCCACCAGTTATCTCAAAGCCTTTGAGAGGGAACTGACACTGATTCTAACCACTCCAACAGATATCAAAATACCTGAAAGCAAATCATGAATCCATCACTCTCGAGTCCAGCTTTGGCAGACAAAAGAAAAATGAGGAGGAACTCAATAGAGGGATGCTTTTGGAGGCTCTCGTCAAGAAATTCCAATGGACTCTCATATGAGCATTTGAAATTTCTCCTTTCTGACTTTTTTCTAGTTCCCTCTCTGGAACTTTTAATGCTAATTACTCTTGCCTTTACTTCTTCACATCTCCTATTCACCAGTAAAGGGCTTTCTTTTCCCCCTACAGATAAGACTTATGCAATTTGTGAGTCTTTTAGATAAACCCACTGAAGGGGTACCCCAACTGCCTCACCCTGCATCCCTGTTCAGCATGGAAGAAGCCAGAGTTGTCTGCGGCCTGATTCCCTATCAATAATTTGGATAGCCTCTTCAGAGGATGGTGTGATAAGACTAGGAGGTAGGAATTGGCTAGTCAGTTAGTGTAAAAAGACCCCAAAGAAAAGTAGCCAGTTCCTTGGCTAAAAGTCAAAATGTCCTTGGGCCTCTTACCAATATACTCCATTCCAAATGCCAAAAATGTCCAAAGTATTTGGGAGCTCTTATGTAGTCCTTAAAAAATTTTAGGGTTACTAAAAAATTTTAGGGTTACTAAAAATTTCAGAGGGTGGAATGTTAGAGTAGTAAAATGCCTCATTAAAAAAAGAAGAGTACATGAAGTTATTAGAAATAAGTGATGTAAGTGATGGGAGATATGGGAGGAGTTGGAGGGGAGGGAGTGGGCATGGATTTGATCAAAACAACTTATGTGCCTATATGAAATTCTCAATAAATTATTAAAAAGAAAAGAAACTACAAAAAGGTGAAAGGAGAGAACCAACTTCAAGAAGTTGTCCTCTGACTTCCACATGCACACCATGGCACACTTGAACCCCCCAGATATTATATGCACATACAGTAATAATAAGCAAATGAAAAAGAAATTAAAAATGGTTGCGGGCTAGAGAGATGGCTCAGTAGTTTAAATCATGCACCGTTCTTGCAGAGGCCTCCTTGTGGAGGCCTCCACAGGCACCCACATCCACATGCACACAGCTCCCCATAAAATTAAAAATAAAAATAAATCTTTAAAAAAGAAATTAAAAGTACTATCAGCTATGATGAGTCATGACTATAGGCTACATCCTTTTCACAGCTGTAAAAATGTAGAATTATGCCCTCTTGCATCAATGAAATACTTCATATATGCAATATTTCTTCCATTATAAAATAACTTTCTGACATTTTCATGTTCAATTACAAAATGTATATGGAAATCAATAGGTTAACTCAATATAGATCTATATTTCTCACACTACCACACAACACACGTGAGTCAAAGCACTATGTGACAGATACATTTACATAAAGATTGGAGTGTTTTACTACAGAACATTAATAGTCACTTTCACTAAATGAAAAATTCACGATTCAAAATGTCTTTTTTCATTTATCTCTAGCTTAAGTATTTTTCTACACCAGGTTTTAAAAAAATCTGCTTAAATAAAATCATGACTTCCCAAATTTGTCATATATTTTGCAGAAGTAAGCAAGAATCTTTAAACTCAGAAGTTCTATTCACCTCCTCTTTGAAGACTGGAGATTTTGGGTAGGTACCCTCAGAGTGAAGGAAAAGGAGAAGTGTCTAAGCAACATGACCTCCTCCCTGGCTGTTTTACTTTTACTCCCTTCTAATTCCAAACACCTAGAACAATGCTAAAAAGCTTTATCTTGAGTGCGGTTGTGATGAGTTGGTAATGGCTGTTACAGCCACCTCACTTGGCCAAGTTCCTAAGGTCAAGCAGAAGTTCACCAAGAATGACTATTGTGTAATTAGTCATGTCTAACGGGCAACAGGATAATACAATGCTTGGAATGGTCTAAGTTCATGTTCTCAAATTTTAGGCATACGACCTCTTTACCCCCTCCTCCTGGGACAGAAGAGTATGTAATTCTGGCTTACCTAAACTTATGCAGCCTAAACTGACCTCCACCTCCCAATCCTCCTGCCTCAGCATCCTGAGACTTGGGATTATTAGGTATGTGCCTCCATGCCCATCTTTTCTTTTCTTTAAAAAAAAAAAAAACCTTAAATCTGAAATTCCTCACTTAACAAACAGTATATTTAATGGAAACTGACCAAATACACATACTGAAGTGTGCTGCAAACAAGTTACACCAGGAGAGTCTTTTTCTTTTGGGGCAACTGAGCAATGCTCCAGAATCAACCTGCCTCCCCTAGTCTTCTGGCTGTGGTAGAAGTTCATCTGGGGATGGGTATGGGAAGGGTAAGGGATGGGAGGAGGAGGGAGTGGGTCTGAGAGGGGGAAGAGATGAAGGGGATGTGGAGGGAGCAGGAGGGAGGTGCGGGGAAGGGTGGGAGAGGATTGCTAAAACCTGAGTGACCCTGCCCAGGAGGACCCTAATGCACAGTCCAGAGGAGGTTCAGTCTGACACCCGTCATTATCTCAAATCCCACAAAATGCCTGAGACTCTACCCTGGAATAGGTGGATGTGGATAGCTTTTATTAAGTTCTCTTAAAAATTGCATTTTTTTTATTTTGGGGGGAAGACACATAGGAGTTGGTCCTCTCCTACCATGTGAGGCTTGGGGATCAAACTTAGGCTATCAGGCTGAGCCATCTCATCAGCCTAAATGTGGGAAACTTTGATAGCTCTACAAGATTCTCTTGCCTTTAGCTCCCTTTAAGTACTCCTTAAAACTTTGGGGAATGCAATTGGGAACACAGAGAACTTTAATTTTTAAAGTGCACGCGTGTGGTAGTAGTAGTAGTAGTAGTAGTAGTAGTAGAAAGGAAGCCACAGAGTAGAAAAAGAGGTCTTAGGGGTGGATTGGGGACAGAGAAAAGGAAGAAAAAAAGGAACAAAAGTAGGGTAACAAAATACATGTGGCAGGGAAACAGAAGGGAGGCTAGTGTGTTGGGAGAAGTAGTGCAAGGGGGCAAGGAATTGGGATAGGGACGTGGGGGAAGAGAATCAACAAAAACTATGTGTGAAAATCCCATAATGAAATCCATTAATTTGTATACTAATTAAAAACACCAAAATGGGGTTGGGGGAGAACACACATACCAAACATGGATAAAGGTCTGACAAGGGTAGTCCTTAGGGGGCTGTCTTGCAAGCCATGCTACTGGTGGAGGGAGGGTAGACCTGGGAGATATCCAGCAGTTGGCTATATCTGAACCTTGGGAATAAGGAAGTAGAATTCAGGAAGGCTGGCACACTCCTGAAGGCCCTGGCTGATGTTGGTCATCAGGGCCTCCAGAAACTGGACTATTAGGCCCATGGCTGGGCTGCTCAGAGCCGGAAGCACCAAGCTCGCCTCTCGAAGGGAGCCTGACTCAGATCAACTTATTCTAGGCTTTCTTCAGGTTGGAGAATGGTTTGTTCCCAGGACCTTGATGGCAACTGGGATTACAGAGAGCCGCTTGCACAGGCCAGCCTCTCAGCCAAGTGCTCCAGCCAGCCCGGCCAGGTTGTCCCCAGCACATCCCAGAAGTTGTTCCCCTTGCAGTGTGGCAGAGCTAGTATAGGGGCTTCAGGAAATAAGCAGCGAAGACATCTTCGATGGCCTGGTAGGTGGGCACATACACATACTAGGATGCAACAAATGTAGCTAGTTGTTGAAAAGCTTTGGGAGCTGCTTCTGCTTGCAGGGGAAGGTGGGAGGGCGAGAGCCGGAGCCCCGAGCTCTGCCAGCAGCTACAGCTATGCCCGCCCAGCGGGACCTAGGGAACCAGGCTTACCCAGGAGACTAGGGGCCCGCCCTACTTGGGCGGGCTGAGCAAATGCACACTGAGCAGGCGCCAGTGGCCTGCTCCTCTGAGGGTATGCCCCTCTGCTACTCACCATCCGCGCGTTATCAGCTCTAGTACCTCGGAGTAGTCCAGCCTGGCCTGCACATGTGTGGCTGGAGAAAGGCAGAGATCCAGGGTGCGCGCTCTCGGAACCACCTCCTTGCAGCCCCACGTGGCGTCCACCCAGTCGTTTGCCGCATCTCTGCGGCCACCAACAAGCAGCCCCAGCTCTTGCAGGATCTCGATCCAAGCGCGCCTTTTCTTCACTGGGGGGCTTCCGGGCGTTTGTGAAGCATACCAAGAAGCACTGGACTCTCGCGGCATCCCACATTCCCTCCTACCGACATGCACCTTGAAGTATCCCTGCGCCACCCAGTGGTTCTCATGCTCCTTGTCTGAAAAGTACCAGCTGGATACCAGAGGTGGTGTCATGCTAGGTATCACCAGGAACCAGAGAGGATGGTAAGTTTCAACTCTCTTACTGTACCATCTACTTAAGTATTTCTACCCTAACAATTAAAAATCCTAAGTAGCCTAAGGTCTATAGTGGGCTCCTGGACCGTTATTCATGGTAAACTGAATTTATTGTAGAAAAGTCATAAGTAAATTTTAAAAGGCTATGTATGGGACTGGAGAGGTGACTCAGCGGTTAGGCACATACAGGAGGGTCACAACCACCTGTAATTCCTGGTCCAGGGGGATCTGAGGCCTCTGGCCTCCTCTCACACCTGTACTTACATGCGCATATGCACAGACAGAGACACATACACAAAAGTAAAAATAAAATATAATAAAAAATTAAAAGTCTAAATAATGACCAAGTTTGGCATTGTCTTTTAAAGGTAAATATTTTCATACTTCATCTCTAGGATTTATAAACAATATGCTTATAGTAGCCATCCCTATAGAAACCATTTCAGTCCTTTTGAAACAGGTTCTCACTTAGTTGCTTAAGCTGGTCTTGTAATACTGGAAGGCCTTAAACTCATCCCTCCTGTCTCAGCCTCTGCAATAGCTGGGATTACAGGGCTGCTCACCAGGCACAGGTAGAGCTACTTTTTAAAAGAGAGAAAAAAAATTCAGAATACAGACATTTTGAGGAGGGTGGGAGAGGCTGGAACATTCTGAAATGTTCTAGTGAGATTGGATGGTGGATTCAGAGGTACTTGTTTAAGAGTTATGTCTCATAACTATAGAAACACAAAATACTTATGAGTACTATGTGTGATTTTATCATATAGAGAAAACTAAGCATGTTTTCTTATGTAGCAGTTGTTTAATTTTAAATAGTCTACAATACCATATAAATTGAGTCATACAGTATTTTGTGTGTGTTTGTGTGTATACTTTTACTCAGATTAATGCTTTGAGAATTATACAACATTGCTGGACTATCATTATGGTATCAAAACATTTGTTTTTTAAAAATTTCTGAATAGTATTCCATTATGTAAATAAACCATAATTGGTTTGTTGATTCTCCTACTGATTAACACGTAG
The DNA here is from genome assembly GCF_000622305.1 of Nannospalax galili. NCBI lineage: Eukaryota > Metazoa > Chordata > Mammalia > Rodentia > Spalacidae > Nannospalax > Nannospalax galili. Next base: position 105,858 of record NW_008351466.1, on the reverse strand, counting down.
GCTATTTCCAGTTTGGGGGCTGTTATGGATGACATTTGCTGTGAACATTTTTGTGCATTTATTTTTGTGGACATATGTCTTCATTTTTCTTGTGCAAATGTATGGAAGTCATTAATTCCTAAGGTGAATTCATGTTTAGTTTTTACACTGTGGTACTGGAGATTGAAAGTAGGGCCTGATATATGCTAGGCAAGTGATCTAACACTGTAGTATAAAAAAATTTTTTTGAGAAATTCATACACTAGGACTATACATCATTTTCATCCCTTCCTCTCCCCTATTCAACTCTTTTGAAGCCTTCCCTACCCCCTCTCAATTTTGTGAGCTCTACTATGATTATTATCATACACATATACATACATACATATATATACATACATACATACATACATACATACATACCATTTAGTGGTGTTCATGTGTACATGTGCTTAGGACTGACCACTTAGGATTAGATAACTTATCAGGGAGCTTGTCCCTGAAGAAAACTGATTCTCCCTCACTTAGCAGCCATTGATTACCTGTAGCTCTCCATATAGAGGGGGGATCTTATGAACACCCCCCCAATCCATTTTGTATGTCATCTGGTATCATCATTATGCAGGTCTTGTTTAGGCAACCATATTGTAAAGATTTTATGACTGCAGCTTCCCTGTCATGTGTAGAATATACTCTCTAGCAGCAAGCATCCTGGTCCTCTGGCTTTTGCAATGTTTCTGTTCCCTTTTCTGTGATATTTCCTGAGCCTTAGGCGAAGGGGTTGCATTGTAGATTTATCAACTGGACCTTATTGATTTATCAATAAGCCCATGGTAACTTATTCTCTGCATTTTGAACACTTGTGGAGTTACAGATGGTTGTGAGCTGCATGATGTGGCTGCTAGGAATTAAACTCAGGTCCTCTGGAAGACCAGTATGTGCTCTTAACCACTGAACCATCTCTCTGGCCCACTCAAGTCTTTTTGTGTGTGATGCTTTTATCTCTTTCTCTTTCAGAAAATTTTCTTATTTTCTTCTAGAGAGTCACGCTCATTCCTGGATCCCAGGAAGTTAATTTAGGTGGTTTTCCATGAGCTTCCCTCCAGAAGGTCAGCACTGCTCACATGACAGAAATCACAGCCAGATACCCTGCTTAAAACCCTTTCTAAGATCCACTTATCAACACTGTGAAAGCTCTGGCAGGTGAAAACCTGAGAACATGTGCTGTGAGAGGTTGCCAAGATGCTCAGAGAAGCAATTGTGTTATTAATGCCTGTCACTTTTCCCAAACTGGTATAGAAGTCAGGGAGCTGAAAAGTACATTATTGTGTGTGTGTGTGTGTGTGTGTGTGTGTGTGTGTGTGTGTATGTGTGTGTGTACATGTATATGATCCCTTATGTATATATGTACAAGGCATAGTTTTCTCAGGCACTCCCACGGGTTAGTGGGAGACCTGGGCATGTTAGGGGTTCTCTTTCCATGGGCAGGTCACGGGAGGCAAGAAGATGGCTCAAGTATTAAGGCTGGTAGGATTGAGATCAAGGACCATCCCAGACCCAGGAGATCACTCATAACAGTGTCAGCTGCCTAAGGTCCAAGATTTGAGGTGCAGCTTCTCATACTCAGAGCCACTCTGCATTCGCTTTTGGATAGCAGCCCCAGAAGGGCTTCTGTGATAGCACACCTTCCATGTGACAGTCCCCACTTTCTTTTAGTTCAGAGCTTTGTCTGCATTAGGGGATCCATAAACACTACCTTACATGGTTATTTCAGAATTCATAAGAAGGGAAGATCCTATCTGGGGAGCATAGTCCCTTCAGGGACCTTTAAGAAGCCTGATGGGATCCCAGAGAAGAGTCAGGTGGAACAAGGGTGCACACTGCACATCAGCCAATAGGGCATTTTGTCAGCCCTGCTGATTGAACCTGCTAATTGAACCAAGTCTTTTGCATGTTACACAAATACAGGTACTCTATCAATGAGTTTTAGCCCCTGCTCTTAATTTTTTTTGAGGTCTCACTAACTTGCCCAAGCTGGACTTGGACTTAATCTGTAGGTTAGGCATAACTTGAACTAGTGATCATCCTGAATATTTGCGATTACAGGCCTGCAGCACCATGACTTTCCTTTTTTCTTTTCTTTGCTTTCTTTTCTTTTCTTTTCTTTTTTTTCACTCTTTCTTCCTTTCTTTCTATATGTGTAAAGTGCTGGGCAGTGAACCTAAGGTTATACACCTGCCCAGAAAGTGCTGTGCCATTGAGATATATCCCCAGGCTAAAGAAGCCTTTTAATTCATAGCATGTACTCCTTCGAGTGACTCCCACTTTAGAAAGGCCTATGGCTGTTCTTGGGGAACTGGGTGTAGAGCAGGTAGGGGCCAGAGACATATGGTCCATACTGAACATTCTTGTCCATCCTAAGTTGACAAATTTACTAAAGGGTTTGTAAAGTGTAAAGCACAGTGGTCAATACTATTACTATTTGTCCAAATGCTAAGCAGAAGTGCCAAGGAGGAAAATCTCTCTTGAATCTTGGCAGTTGTTGCATTCAGCACATGCTGCACAGCAGGAGAATGCACAGATCTCCTGAAGTCAGCATCTACCCTGGCCTCTTGTACGTGGGGCTCCTGTCCTCTGCTTGTCTCTCCTTCCTCTTTTCCTTCCCCTCCTTCCCAGGAACTCATGGTACTTGCTCCTGACCCAGCCATAGAACATCATCACAGTGGATACCTCTGTAAGACTGGGAACTGGAAACCTCACTTCACCTTAAGATTTTCCAGAGGGAGTCAAAGAACAAAGAGACCAGACAGGAGTAGATCAGCCCTCTTTGGCGCTTGGTGACTTTGAGCCCTAGTTATTCATTGTCTGCCTAGGAGAACTTTTCCCAGCCTGGCCTCAGCAGGACCACTGGGCAATGCTGGGCAAGAGCAGCCTGATCAGACTGACAAGTTGCTGCATGTGGTCCTACCTCCTTGTCAGTCCAGGCAATGCTGTCTTCGTGATGTATTTATTTCAGTGGTCCTCTGACCTCTGACCTCAGGTTTTTGTTGCAGTAGACCAAACTGAGGAGTTTGCCTTGTTAAATTGATCTCATGAATGTGCCTAAAGACTCAAATGTGACTGAAGGACTCAGACTCTCCCTCCCCCAAGTCCCCAATTGATATGCACAGGCTGTCACAATCTCTTTCTGTCCATTTCTCTTCCAAGCTTGGGAGCAATTGGAACCTTCTGAATCTTTCTGATCCTCGTCTGCATCTACAGGCCTTGGCCATGGTGGGGTCAGGGTAGATGAACTTTCAAAGGAGTAGCCCAGTGGTAGGTGAGTCTATTGGATCTTGTGAGGATTCTGTCTATCTAGACCTACTAAGATTGCACCCATTGCACAGAGGAGATGGTCAAATCTCTAGGTGCTGGGATAATGTTCTCACCTTGGGGGCTAGCCTTGCACAATGTCCAGGCCCTGAGGGAGATATGGACTGAAAAAGTAGGACTGGGGCAGGAAATGCATTTTCTCAACTCATTGGCTGGTCTGTATTCCCAAACTGCAGGTCACACCTAAGTAACTCTAAAGCTGGTTTTTCTGCTGTTGAAGTTAAAGGGCCTGGATGGGTCTGTACTTAAGGCCATAGCACACTTTTCTCTGTCCTCCTTTTAATGGTTTTCTCCCAGGTGCTCATGGTAAATCAGGGCAGCTGGGTGTGTCAGATCATGGTCAACTGAGAACACCTCACAAGCAGTGGATATAGTAGCAGTCATTCCATGCCCTCAGAGGGTTTTAAGCCTTACATATAACTTTCTCTTAGATCTTGCTTTCTTTGCAGCTCTTGGGATACTTGAAGAGGAAGGAGACATGAGAGACTTCCTGTGACCCAGAACCAGAGTCTGGGCTGTGAAGTTATGGAAGAAGCCTGGGGTCTTCTGGATGGTGTGAGGAGAGCTTGTGGGACCTGGCTGCTGAAATCACTGGAGCAGGGAAAGACAGGTGCATCAGGTCTCTAGCCCCTATCAGACTCCACTGGACTGACTTTCAGGGGCCATGGGTCTGGACATACCCAGTATAAGGGTGGAGGGATCTAAAGGCCAACCTGACTAAAATTGTCCATACCCCTATAGTGAAGCATTTGTCTCTGGGCCTCCTGTTCTCCATTGGCCTTGGTGAATATACTGTGTCTTATCACCAAAGGGGTTTAGAGTAGGCAAAAATTGGAAGCTTTTGTCTCCCCATGCATGAAACATTTAGAAATCTGTCTAAAAAGAAACCTGGGCCTTTGTGAGTCACAGTTAAGATATGTGAACCTTGGAGACCTCACAGGTTGTTAGGAGTCTGAGGGCTCCTGAGAGAACCAGAAGTGTCTGATGGCTGTAACTTTTAGTCAGCTCTCTAGATGGTTGGTTCCCTTTTACAGATACTGCAGGCTCATTTGGCTAAGAAGACACATGGCTCCTCATTTTCTGAGCTCTCTTTTGTATGTGTGGGGGGGGTTCCCTCTGATGTCAGCTTCTGGCCCATCTAGTGTCAGGAAATTCTTGATGAGGTAAACTCAACTCCAGCCCACTCAGCCACCCTCATATTCCTGTCAGGATGAGATCAGGACATGTGACCCTTTTATACATCTCAGTTGCCTTGGCTGTGAGACCTGCTCCTGTAGCCCTGCCTGAAAGGGTCTGCCAGGCTAAGCTGGGCCCTGCGCGTGCCTATCTCCTGACCTCTGAGGCTCAGTGGTGAGCAGAGCCTGAGGTGCTGGCTGAGTCACGAAAGCCTGGCTTTGTGTCATCATTGTACATGACTCTGTAAGGTCATGTCAGGTGGTCTTCTTTTGTAGCTAAGGACATGGATCAGGGGTGTGGGAGGTAGATGATTCCAGGTTCTGTAGGATCCCCAAGATACCTGCAACAGTAATGGTATCAGTGACCTTAAAGGTGAAGAGAGGTGAAGGAGCAGAGTGCTTGATTCCCTGTCCAGGAGGGAGGCCTCCTCTAAGATTGGCCACCCTTTGAGTTTCTTCCCCAGTTATCCTTGTCAGATTTTTCCTGCCCAAGGCCAACAATAATTCATTCCAGCGTCTTCTGCTAGGCACAGGAAGTAGGTGGGGCTAGGCTACATTTGTTGAATATATGGTGAGTTAGAGAATGAGCAAACAAGCAAGTGAGTGAGTAACTGGGTGAGTAGGTGAGTGAGTACATGAGTTAATGGACTAGTGAGTTGGCAAATGTAGGAGTGAGTTAAAGCATGGGTGAGTGAATGAGTGGGCATATTGAAATTCCTTGCTCAGATGGATCTTGGATATTCCTGGGTACTTTTCAGTGCTCTGTTGTCACCCCATAACCCAGCCCAGATGGCAGAAACAGGCCCCAGGAAAGTGACTGTTCATGGGAATAAAGCCGTGGGTCATGGTAGATGTGGGTAACAGGTAAATTTAGAGCCAGGCTCGCCTGCTCTGCTTTTGACCAGTTTTGTATAAAAGGAGGAGTTCTTACCATTCTGTGCCAGAAACTGTTGGCCACTTCTTCAAGCCTCTGCTGAGTTCTTTTAACCACTCTGTAGGCTTACAGGCAGGTTGTCATTTCCTAAGCATGACTTCTGCAGCCCCTGATGCACTATATTTAGCTTATACTGTCTCTCTTGTTCTTTTGAGATCTTTCAGGAGTGCTCCAACACAAGGTCTTTGCATTTGTTGCCTAGTACACAATTCTTTCATTCATGTGATTCATTCTCTAACCAATCTTGGGTCTCTAGCCACACACCATCTTCTGAATAAAACTTCCCTTGACTCTGTTACTGAACTGTTGCACTGATCCTCGCAACTCTCCCCAGGCAACTAGAATACCCTCCTCTTTCCTGCTCCACTTCTCCATCCTTTTCCATGCCCTTGACTGTATCCAGTCTGCCCTTTCCCTTATTTTGTCTGTTCCTCTTATGTGATGCTCTGTGTGTTTGATTGTAGCCTTACCCACTTTCTATTCCTTAATTCTTTCTGATATATATCCGACACTCAAATTTTGTGAGTGAAAGAGGTACAGACAAATGTAAGTTATTTTATCCAGAGATGAACTAAAATATGATGACAGCCCACAAGGAGATAGCCAAGAAAAAGGCAACAGACCTGGGGCTCCAGAACCTGGCTTAGAGAGGATGGGAATGGGTAGGTAAGGTAAAACCAGTCTAGACTCGGAGCAGAAGTTTAGGGCCCTGGACTTGGCCCTGAGGGCAGTAGAGAGCCATGGAGGACTGGAGACAGGACAGATAGGGCCACACCCTCACTGCAGAGGATGGCTACTGAAGAAACTGTGATTGGATAAGAGGAGCAGCAAGGATCAGGTTCTAGCCAGGCCAAGGCAGCAGAGCCAATAACCAACATAGAGATAGTGAGACACAGAGTGGGGAAGACTGTAGCAACGACCATCTCACGCTGCCAGATTTAGATGAGAGCAGAAACTGCAGCCATCATCTCCCAAGCCCATCTTCTGAGGGTACGGTCCTTGATGTCTCCTTTCTGAGGATAAGGACTATACCTGACTTCTGAAAGCAACCCTGGGTAGAGGGGCAGAGAGCCCTGTACTGCATCCTCATGTGTGTGAGAGGGGGCAGGAGGGTTAAAAGAAGGGGAGTAGGCCCAAGTCAGAGCTATCCTGTCAAGTTGAGGTACTCTGAAGGGCTGGTGTTTTCAGTCCAAAGTGGGGTGCAGCAGGAGGGTAGGCCCACTTGGTGTGGACTACGTTGACACAGGATTCAGACCTGGTGGGGTTGTTGCTTGTTAATACATGCCTGTAAGATCACGTCTCCTCACAGGGTATAGGAAAAAGTCAAGGCACAGAGCCATGAAACAGTGAGTGTTTGTAGTAGGGGGAGGTGCATCCTAATGACCTCCATGAAAGTGAGGCTATATCACCATCTCTGAACTCTCACCATCTAGCAGGACAGGTACAAACAGAGGGTAAGAAAAGATTCAGTTTTTAGAATGGATGAGCAAATGGTATTACTCATCATATTTGGATCCTCTGGCACATATTCGGTGGAACCCATGAGGGCAAATGTGCTGCTTCCTGTGTTAATTAGTGGCCTGTGCAACAGGGAGGGCTTCCTGGAGGTAGCATGGATGGAAGAGTTGGCAGATCTTCCATGCTTAGGGGACAGGATGAACCCTAGGGCTGAAGCTAGTCAACTGCTGATCTTGAGGAGCTCCTGGTCCTTTTCCTCGAGAGCCCTGCTGTATCTCTGTGTTTTCACCCAGCATCGTGCATCTCAGCAGGGCAGACAGAGATAGAAAGGCCTCTCTGGGCTGTCTTGTAAATGCCAGGGCCCCCAAAATCCCTTAGGAGTTACTTCTGGCCATGGAACTAAGGTGGAATGGGATAACAGAAGCTTTGTCAAGTGAAGAGTTAAGCCCAGCCTGAGGCATCCTGGGACCTGCTATCAGCACTGACAAGTTGGCTGTGCACATGTAACTCTGACCAGACTGTCTTCAAAGACTGGGAAACTAGAAATCAGTCAGGAAAAGGTTTTTACCCTGTGGAAATGACAAAATGTAAATTTTAGGGCTCTCTAAACCCTTGCCTTAAGAGCTGTTTCTTAAATATTTAGCAGCCCAGCACTGGCAGTGTGCTGGGAGGAAACAAGGAAGGAGTCCCGGGATTAGGTGTGGTGGAGATGTACAGCACACAGACACAGACACACACTAGGTTCTCAGACGCAGCCAAAGGCTCCCCAGACACATTTAGACAAACAGGCAGATACATGCTAAGCCCTATACAATCTAGGCACAGACATGCTACTCAGACACAAACATGCTCACCTACAGACACATCCACCAGCACACTGACACATTCACGTATAGACGTAGAGTTGAAAACATACATAAACTCTTAGACATTCACCTGCACACAAACACACACATGAACATGAGCAGGTAAAATTCAGCAATTCTTTCTTCTTTGTTCCCTTGCCTCTGATTAGGAGATGCTTCCAATAGCTGGTCAACTTTACCCAAGCTCTGTGATATGGCCTCCACTCTTAGTCACACCATTCTTAGATGGACAAGTGAAATTTAAACCCATTTGGGCCTTTGACATACTCACTGACAAGTGTCTCCTTACTCAACCAACACTTACCATTTATGCTCTAACCATTCAGACTTCTGCACCATCTCCCACCCATGCATAATCTGTCTACATATACATGCTATCTGCCTATCAAATTATACATCTATGTATTCATCCATCAACACGTCTATCCAATTATACAGGGACCATCCATCCTTTCACTCACTCACCCACCCACCCACCTATCCAGCCATCCACATAACTTTTCAATTACATATCCATACATTCATCTAAATGTATATTTACTCCTCCCTTACACTTACCCCTATCAGTCCATCAATTTTGTTCTAGGAGTTCCCTCACCTGGAACAAGGCTGTGTTTTATCTAGATGGGTCATGCACTCATCTTGCTCAGATGTGCTTGCTCTAAAGTGAGTGTGGACGAAATATTTGGAGCTTTCTCAAGTGAAGCTTGATCTGGAGTTAATGCTCAATATTACTGTCCCTCAGAGGACTTGAGGCTCTGCGTGCCTGTCTGTGTTCTGCATTGAGAGGCTTTTGTGTGCCCATAACATGCATGTGTGCTGTTTATCCTGTTTATGTGTTATAGGTGTGTAAGGTGTGTTGTGCATGTATGTTCATTTTGTGGACTGAGTGTTGTATGTGCTCTGTTTGTTAAATGGTGGTGTTGTATATGCATGTGTTGTATATGTGTATTAAGTGGTATGTGCTGTGTGTTATGTGTTAATAGTGTTTGTTGAGTGTGGTATGTATGTTGTGTGTAGGTGGTTGGTACTTATGGTGAGTGTGACAGACCCATGGCAGACGACAATGCTACTGTCCTTGGCCATGACGGAGGAGGACCCTGTTTCCTAGGGTTGGTAGTGCCCTGACAGTGAAACAACAGATTCTCACAACAACCACAGTAACATGAGTTTCAATTTCCTAAGTGACATGGACCTGTGGGATCCTGCTCCTACCCACCTGGGAACCAGACAGGGTACTTGCTGGGGACTGACTGGAACTCAGGTTGCCATAGAACCCCACTGCTTGTTTCCTACATGGTCCACTAAGAAAAGGACAAGGCTAGGGCTTCCTTGATGACTCATAATGCCCTGGGATCCTTTTGTGGACAGTTGAACATTCTCCATTATACTACACACACTCAGAACCCGACATAAGACAGTCTGTCACAGACCCAGCTCCTTGGCTCAGAGTTGGAAGTGTGGTTTCTCACCTACCCCGCCTATTTTCCCTGCCTTCTCTGCTCTGTCTATTCATTTCCTCAGTGCCACAGCTAGATGATGATTGCCCTCACTTGTGCCACGAGCTCACCTCTAGCCAGTCTCCAGTACAGAAGTTCCTAGGACCTCACCACTGCTCTTCTTCAACTCTCCCCTGCCACCCAGATCCAGGCCTGCCTTGTTGCTCTCTTGAACAGTGACTTTTTGCCTTGGGGGAGGGTTACAGGCCTTCACCCTTCCCCTCTGCCTCCTTTACTTTATGGCACTTGCTGGCTGACGCTCCTTATCTCCCCTAGGATGAAGCCCAACTTTCTCATTCTGGTGTGAGGGGGAATAATCAGCAGCGATTCTCTCTTCTACACAGCTAGGCCTTTTGCTGTGGACTGTTCATAGCCCTGAATGGAGCTATGGAGATTGAACTGGCTCAGTCACATGGAACATGAGTTGGGGTGCAAATGGGAAAGTCCTGGGTATTGGCAGAAGTCTTTTTTTCTGCTCTCTTTCCAGCATCTCTGTCGCCTTTGTAAGGAAAAGCTTGCCCCACCAGCCCACTGTCCAGTCTATCAAAAAAGAGAAACTGTGTAACTTCCTAAACACATGCTGGAGCAAGCCAGCCTCCACTCTGAGCCCAACCCTAGACAGCCCCACAAAGGCTTATACTCTTTAAATGTATCCAGAGTTGACCTGGACAAATCACCACAGCCCCACAGCCTCCAGGCTTTGGTTTTCACATGGGGTCTGTAATTCTGGATCACTGCTCTCTTCTGCCCAAGTGCCTGCCTATGCCACTGCCTGTCCAGAATTATATAGTGAATACCTCCTTGCTCTATATGACACTGTCCTTCCAAGAAACTCTGACCAGATCTCTGACTGCCTGAACACTTGAAGGAAACTCACATCTACTCAGGTATCCAGATCTCAGGAAGGGCCTGAACTCAGTTCTAAGAGGAATTCTGCCATGGTCAGGAAGAAAATCCATTTCCCTGGAGTGGACAGACAGGTATGAAACTCAATGGACTACAAACACTAATGCAGAGTCTCTTGATTGCATCTTGCCGGGGTGTGATAGTCTCTGTTGTCATTTCCTTCTTTCTTGAAGAACAAGGCTCAAACCCAAGGATCTGTGACAGTCACAGCTGTGCCTCTTAGCAAAAGTTCTGTCTTTACACCTGTTTCATAGTTACTACCGGGAAATGGAGATGCCTGGTCAACATTAAGGAAAATAGCTGATGATTGCTCAGTCTCTGGTCCAGAGGAGATCTTTGATAAATGCTATAGGGGCTAGAGAGATGGCTTAGTGGATAAGGCACTTGATGCTCTTTTAGAGCTTCAGTTCCCAGAACCTACATGGTAGCTCATAATAATCTGAAACTCCAGTTCCAGGGGATCTGACTCCCTCTTCTAGCTTCTGTGGGCATCAGACTAGCACACAGTACACATATATACATACAGGTTAACATGCATACATATATACATACATATTCAATGTAAACTAAACTTTTTTAAAAATCCTGTAGATGCAGATTTCTTTAAAATGTGACTTTCTGTGCTGACCTCCAGGTAAACATAAGTTTTGTAGCTATTCCCTGGGCAGTCAGAGCTATGCTGGCACCCATGCCCTAAAGAATTATTTTTTCAGACCTGGGTCCTTGGCTGAAAATGCACAAATGCAGCTACTGGACTATCTGCAAGGATTTTGGGGCTCTGAGTCATGGGGACAGAGGGCAGGACTGGAGATTTTCTCATGAAACCTCCAAGCTTAACCAAAGTTTAGAGAAAGGAGCCTCTTGTGAAAGTGCTCATGCACTCTGGCATGATTGCTGCCTTGTGTGTGAAATATACATGGGAATGTCCTGGTCCTTCCCCAGTCCCTTTGCACACAGACTTCAATGACAGACCATCCTCTACTGGAACATCAATGTCCAAATCGGACATAGCCAACTACAATTCTATCTCCTAATTTCTAGATGCAGAAACAGGGTTGAAGGGCACAGTAAGAGGCTCAAAGCTCCCCAAGATGGCTAAAGGTGGGTCTAGACCCTACTTATATGCTGACTCTGGTATCCAAACTGGTTGGAAATATGCCTGGATCATCCTTATCCTGAGACAGGGACTCTGCTTACTTTATTAGGCTGGATCCTTCTTGGAACAGGGACTGATGCTGTTGATTTGGATCACTTCCTTGTTCCATCCACCCATCTAATTGTGGTGGCCCACGATGGTACCTCTCCCCCATGCTTAGGTCTGCCTCTCTTTTTCATTGCCCTGTCTGCTCTGCTATCCTGGCCTCCTGACTGCTTCTTCCCCTAATTAGATTATTCATCCCAAATAAAGATCTGGGCTTCATCATACCTCTCCCTACCCCAGTAACATGTGCATGATAATGTAGGAGAGCCTGAACTGTGAAGTTCACACATGCATTCAGGTCCTGCCTCTGGCGGTCCTGAAACAAATGGGGCCAAAGCTCAGAAAGAGTGGTTGACAGGCTCTTCTTTAAAAGTTTGTTAGAAATCAGCAGTGAATCTATCCAGTCCTGGGTTCTTTGTGGAAAACTTTTAATTGCTGCCTCAATCTTGTTGCTTGTTATGAGTCTGTTTACACTGATTTAAATTAGGTGGGTGACATGTGCTTAGGAATTTATCTATTCTTGATTTTCCAGCTTTTTGAAATATGAGTTCTAAAAGTATTCTCTTGTGAGACTATGGATTTCTTTGAAGTCAGCTGTAACATCTACTTTTTCATCTCTAATTTTATTAATTTGAGTCTTCTCTTTTTTGGTTAGTTTGGCTAGAGTTTATCTATCTTGTCTATCTTATCAAAGAACCAATATTTTGTATGATGTATTCTATGTATTATTCATTTAGTATCTATTTTATTTATTTCTACCCTAATATATATTATTTATTGCCATGTATTGCATTTGAGTTTGGCTTATTCTTGTACCTTGAGGTAAACAATTAGGTTATTTATTTGAGATCTCTCTGATTTTTATTTTTTGTCTTTTTGAGACAGGATCTCTCTGTAACCCTAGCTGGCCTAGAACTCACTGTGTAGACCAGGCTGGCCTTGAATTCACAGAGATCTGCCTGCTCCTGTCTCCCGAGTACTGGGATCAAATGTGTGCACCACCACGCCCAGCTTATTTGAGATCTCTCTGATTTTATAAATGCAGGCATTGTACAGCTATAAGCTTTCCTCTTAGCTATCCCAGAGGTTCTGGTATGTGGTGTTATCATTTTCATTTGACTGTAAGAATTTTAAATTTCCCCCGATTTCTTCAAAAGCATATTGTTCAGTGTCCAAGTATTTGTGTAATTTCTGTGGGTTTTCTGGCTGTTGGTTTCTGGTTTTATTCTATGATCTGGTTTGATACAAAGAATTATTCTGATTATATTGTATTTGTTAAGGCTTGTTTTGTGGCCTATAATGTGATCAATTTTAGAGACGATTCCATGGGCTGTTGAGAAGAATGTGTATCCCTTATCTATTGGATGGAATATTCTGTAGTTATCTGTTAAATGCAGTTGATATGAGGTATAGTTTTACTCAGAAGTTTCTTTACTGATTTATTTTGGAAGAACTCTGTCAAGACAAAATTAATACTAAACTTACTGCTATTTTTAAATATCAGAGCCTATCTAATGTTTTATGCCCTATATTAGTCACTTTTCTGTTGCTGTGATAGAAACACTGACCCAAGCAATTTATAGAAGGAAGAATTTGTTTGCACTTATGGTTCCAGGGGAATTACAGTCTGTCGTTGCAGGGAGGCATGGTGGCTGGAGGTGGCTGGAGCAGGAGCAGCTGAAGTGAAGCTCTCACATCATCATGCAGGCAGAGGAAGCAATAGAGTGACTCAATCTGGCAAGGCTTAAGAACGCTCTAAGCCCACCCCCAGTGACATGCTTCCTCCAGGATAGCCACACCTTCTAAAACCATCTGGGGACAAAATGTCCAAATACTTGGAGCCTATGGGGGACATTTTCATTCAAACCATCACATTCCACCCCCTGGCCCCAATAGGCTCATGACCATATAAAATGCAAAATGCGTTTAGTCCAACTTTAAAAGTCCTCATAGTCATTATCAGTCTTAATACTATTCAAAAGTCCACAGTCCAAAGTGGACTTGCGTAAATATCTTAACTGTAAGCCTCTATAAAATCAAAAGACAAATTACCTACTCCCAACATACAGTGGAACAGAATACACATTACCATTTCAAAAGGGAGGAATGGAGGCATAGTAAGGAAACACTGGACCAAAACAAGACAGAACCAGCAGGACAAACACCAAATCCAGTAGTTCCACGTCCAGCTTCTGGGACTTTACTTCCAAAGGGCTTAGATGGCTCAGCCTCTCTAGCTTTGCTGCATGCAACAAACATCTCTCTCTTGTGCTGGTACCACTCCCTGTATGCAGGTCTTCTTTGCAGATGCCTCACAGCTCTGGCATCACGAACTTCTTGGGGTGTCCATTGCCAACCAGGCTTCACCTTCACAGCTTCATGCAATGGCCTATCAGGGCCTTCTCTAGGCAGAGGAACCCCTGCTGTATGCTGTCTGGCCTCAGCAGCTTTCTGCAACCACGGAGGAAGAATTGATGACCCCTTCACGCTTGTATCTTTCATGCTTCTAAAGTCAGCACCCGGTGAACAACAATGCCAAGTTTGACTGAAGTTTGGAATGGACTCCAGCCTGCTTTATCCATTTTAGAAGCCTTTCTCTTCAGTGGTCCTTGCAGCATTTTCCTTTCACAGTTGGAGGCTTAACTGGCTGTGGTCTTTCCCTGGAGGCACTCTCTCCATTGTTTAAGTTTGAATCTCTAGGCCCCTCCTTAATCACTTTAATCTTCTCAATCACTTTAATCTCCTTTTTCCAGCCCATGCCAAGGCTCCAACATTGATCTTCCTAGTGCTCTTTTTCAATCCAAATTGTATTTCTTTCTGCCCCATTTGCTCTTTCTCCCTGTAGATCTGCATAATATTCACCATTAATATCCATGACACCATTTCTACATTAGGCTGTCCTGAAATTTCTTCCACCAAAGAAATTAGTCTACTACTTTTCAACTTAGCCTCAGGCAAGCTTTTTGGTCTAGGGCAGACTCCAGCCAGTCTCTTTGGCAAAATATCCCCAGTGCTGCTTAAGTCCTTAATTCCCTCTGGAACTACATTGTTCTCAGCACTAATTTCTTCCAGGCACCTACTAGAATGGCCTGTCTAGCTCTGCTTACAGAAATCAACTAATTTTCCACCCCAAACTCCCAAAGTCTTCTACATTCCTCGCCCAACCTTTCAAAGTCTTCCACATTCCTCCAAAACCCCACATGGTCAGGTTCTTCACAGTCAACAGCCCACTCTCTGGTACCAATTACTATATTAGTCACTTTTCTGTTGCTGTGATAGAAACACTGACCCAAGAAATTTATAGAAGGAAGAGTTTATTTGAGCTTATGGTTCCAGGGGAATTACAGTCCATGGCAGGGAGGCATGGTGGCTGGAGGTGGCTGGAGCAGGAGCAGCTGAAGTGAAGCTCTCACATCATCATGCAGGCAGAGGAAGCAATAGAGTGACTCAATCTGGCAAGGCTTAAGAACTCTCTAAGCCCACCCCCAGTGACATGCTTCCTCCAGTATAGCCACACTTTCTAAAACTTCCCAAAACAGCACCATCATCTGGGGAAAAAATGTCCAAATACTTGGAGCCTATGGGGGACATTTTCATTCAAACCATCACATGCCCTTTAGTATTTTTTTTATGAAATTGGGAGTCCAAAATTTCAGTACATAAACATTTACAATTATATATTCTTCTTGATGAATTAACTTTATTGCTATATAGTAGCCATCTTTTAAAATTTAATTAAATTTAATTTTTTTGTGTGTGTGTGTGCTCACGCACATGCACATGTGCATGTAACCCGAAAGTTACTCCAAAAAGCTAGAATTGATGGAGAGGTGGGTCTAGAGACCCACACTGAGCACACTGGGGTGGAGCCCCCGCCATATTGAGCACAGGGAATGGAGCTGCCAATGGCCTGGGAGCAGACAAGCAGCCAGGGATGATGATCACGACACACAACACACTGATGGCAGCGTTTCATGCCTCTGTACGTCACCCCGTCACCCTCTCTTGGATGTCCTAAACTATGCACAACCCAAATAGAATGTGTTATGTCGCTTTTGTCAATCCATGTCAGAACCGGGAGACCCTAGAGTCCTCAGAAGGCATGTGCTGGTCCCCCAGGAAGAGAGAAGGGAAAATTTAGTGCAACAGTGCACATGCACGTCCATGCGCATAGGTGCACTTGTGTAAAAGCACACATCTGGAGATCAGAGGACAACTTTCAGAAGTCAGTTCTCCCCTTCCGTCTTTATATAGGTTCTGGGGGTCAAGTTCATGTCATTACATTTGTGCTTTTTACCCACAAGAGCCACCTTGCCAGTCCCATAGTAACTTCCTTTATCTCTAATTTTGCTTTTAAGTCTACTTTGTCAGATATTAAAATAACCATGCCAACCTGAGTGTGGTTTCCATTTGCTTGGTAGGTTGCTTTGACTTTTTTTTCAATGTCTTTGCCAAGAATGTGTGTTTCTTGGAAGCAATATACAATTTAATGTTGTTTCTTAATCCAGTCTGTGTTTGTCTTTTAAATGGTTAATTTAAGTCATTTGCTTTTTAATTTATTATTGAGAGGGGTTTGCTGCAGTTTTGTTGGTTGTTGTTCTGGTTGGTTGGATTATTTGTTCTTCTCTTCCTTCTTTATTAGAATCAGGAGTTTCTGGCTTATCACATTGGACATGATGGATTCCTTTCTGGCTTTTCTTTATTAATCTAGTCCTTTCGTGAATGCGACTGTATTTTTCTATATATAGAACTCCTTTAAGTGCTTTCTGCAATGTTGGCTTGGTTGTCATGAATTAAGCTACTTTATGCTGCCTTGCCATGTTCTTTTTTCCCCATCAACTTTGCCAGATAATTTTTTGGATATAGTAATTTTGGTTGGCAGTTATTTACTTTTAGGCACTAAATATATCATTTCCTGCTTTCCTGGCTTTTAGGGTTGCTAGTAAGATATCTGATGTTATTTTGATGTTTTCCTTTGTATGTGAGTTGATATTTTTCCCATACTGCTTTCTATTTCATATTATTTATTTTCTTAATGGTTTTGATACCATGACTATGAAATGCTTTGAAGAAGTTCTCTGGAATATCTATTCAGGATTCTAAATTCCTCTTGTATTAAGATATCCATTCTATTGCTAGGTTCAGAAATTTTTCTGTTTTAATTTCATTGAATAAATTACCTGTTTCTCTAGACTGTATCTCAGCTCCTACTTCTACCACATGTATTCTTTGTTTTAAATTTTTTGTTGAAGTTTTGTATACTTCATACATAACATCTTAATCAATCTTAATAATCTTTATAACCCCTTCCCCATGAGCACCCTCCTATAGCCCCCTGAAACTGGAATTCATATATTCTGCCATTTGTGTTAAGGCCTAGTGTGAAGTTAGTGTCCCCAGACATTCCTCAGTGCCAGTTCATCTACTGAGGTCTAGTCAGCATATCTAGAGTCCCTTGCTTTAGGAAGAACAGCTCTTCCTCACCCAGCAGTAATGAGTTGCCAATATTTCTTCAACTAAGATGGAGACCTTCTGTTCATTTCCCCAGTTCTATGCTGGGTTTTTGTTTGCCTGAATTTGCATGGGCCTTGTGCATGCTGACACCATTGCTGTATGTTCATTTAAGCAGGATCCCAGGAGCTTGGAGGACTCTTATTTCCATATGGTTATGCACCTCCTCCCTGGCTCTTACAATCTTTCTATCCCCTCTTCACCAAAGGTCCCTGAGTCTTGGGTGGGTGAAGTTTAATATAGGAGTCCTTTCCAAAGACCAACATTCTGCAGACTCTTAATCTCTACATTTTGAGCATTTGTGACCTTTGGTGCTCTTGGCCTTCTGTCACATGAGGGAGCTTCATTAATGAGAATTGAGATATTCATTAGTGTTATCTTCACCCTTGTGCTATGTTCTCTGAGCCTTAGGTATAGAGGTCGCATTGTAGATGTGGCATTTAGGCTTGGTCAATTCACAGACAATGTCTGTGTGTGACCAGCTGTAGTACTCTGTAAAAGACTGGCTGGTGCAAAAAGAAGCTTCTTTGATTGGTTATGGTTTCTTTTATGTATAACAGAGTTCTTGGAGGTTTTAGTTATTCTCATTAATTTTTTCTTAATATTTGTCTGAATGCATTATTGTTTTGATCTTACCTTCCATCCCTGAAATTTGTGCTCCTTGGTCTTGTCTGTTAATACATCCCACTGTGATTTTTGATTAAGTTATTGCATTTTTCTTCCATTCTTTGCAGAGTCTTAATTTATTTGTTGACTTTTTTCTCTTTATTTTTGGATTTCTTCTGCAAATAATTACTTGTTTCATCCACTTTGCTATCCATGTCTAGTTCCTGAATTGATTTCCTTACTTCATTCATCTGTTTATTTGCGTGCTCTGTGTAGTTGTTGATCTTTTTTAAAACCAGTACTCTGAAATATTTCTCTGGATTGTTTTAGTTACTTTTCTGTTGATGTTATAAAACACCATGACCAAAAGCAACTTATGGAAGAGTTTATTTTGATTACAGAGGGACAAGACGCCATGATAGTAGGGAGGCATGACAGCAAACAGCAGGAGCCAGAGGATGGGCTGTCACATCTTCAACCACAAACACAAAGCAGAGAATGAACTGGATGTCGGTAAGACTATAGACTCTTAAAATACATTTTATTGACTTCAAATTTTCATACAATGTATTTTGATCACATTCAGACTCCTCCAGTACCCCCCCGACCCGATTTCATGTCATTTATTTATTTATTTATTTATTTATTTATTCATTCATTCATTCATTCATTCATTCATTTCAAAAGCCCTGAAGATTCCAACCACTCCTCCCAAGTGTTCTTGGGTGTAGGTCCTGCCCTGGAGTCTGGTCAACCTACCAGACATCACACCAGTCAATATAGCTGACTTTTCTTCTCCCAACATCCATCAGTTGCCAACAGATTCTAAGTTAGGGCTGGGGCTTCCTACCTACCTCACCCATTCATGCTGGGCCCTGGTCTGGATTGGGTTTGCTCAAGTCTTGTGCATGCTGTGTCATAAGCACTATGGGTTCATATGTGCAACTACCCTATGATGTACAGATAACACAGTTTCCTTATATTCATCTACCACCTCTGGCTCTTACAATCTTTCCATTCCCTCTTCTGCAATGATCCCTGAGCCTTCAAAAGAGAAGGTGTGATATAGGTGTCCCAACTCTTGGTTTAGGGTAACAGTATTTAACCTCTTTTTATCTTGTGTATATATGTTTCCTTAAATAATTCATTTGTTATTTTTATTTTATATGTATGCATGTATTGCCTGCATGTGTGTAAGTGTACCTATTGTATGCAATGCCTGCAGAGATCAGAAAAGGGTGTTGGATTCTCTGGAACTGGAGTTAGGATGCTACATGGATGTTGGGAATCTAACCTGGGTCCTCTGCAAGAGCAGCCAGTGTTCTTAACTGCTGAGCCATTTCTCCAGCCGTGTGTGTGTGTGTGTGTGTGTGTGTGTGTGTGTGTGTGTGTGTGTGTTGAGAGAAGTTTCTATACTAGGTTTCCACATGACTCTTCTAAAAGTCCTTTAAGTGTTAGCTATACTTCCTAAGGCTATGAAATCTTAAAGCCCACTTACACCGGTGTACTTCTCCAGCATGACTGCAATACCTCCCCAAACAGGGCCACCAACTGGGGACCAAGTGTTCACAAACATGAAGCCTATGAAGGACATTCTTATTCAAACAACCACATCACATTTCAGCTATCTTGCTATGCTTGCTTCCCAGTATTGAGTAATTGTGAACTTGTAGAACTATTGTAGTGGCTTGTTGCTGCATTTTTTTTTTGTATTTCTTTATTATGACCTGCACAGCTGTTGGGATGGATGTGTCCTCCATTTCTTTTTTCTTATTCCTCTTTTTCTGACTCTTTGTGAGTTTGTTTATTTTATGTTTCTTCCTGGTGAGTTGTCTTCATTTGGATTTATGCTCCCCACTGTTATTTAGGGGCAAAGCTGACTACAGTGACTGATACAGTGATTTGACAGCAGTTCAGTGTTAAGTCGCAGTAGAAGTCACTTGTGTTCTTCACTTGTGATTCTGGAAAGGTTCAGAAGGCAGCAGTACTATATGGGAAGTTCACTTCCTATGGCCCTGAGGCCCCTGCCTTTTAATTACAATTTTTACTCTGGTATTTGGGGATCATCTCTCCACAGGTTAGGCTCTCTGTGGCTGAGGCTCTCAGGGAGTGTAGAAGGTCTGCCTTGTTATGTTTACTTTTGTCACTGGGAGGTTTCCACCCAGTGAGACCTACCAGTGGACCTGTACTAATTTCAGCAGTGCACTTATCACGTTCCTTTGTGACTTGCTCAGGCAGTGGCACGTTATGATGCCTTTCCATTAGTTAATCTCATGGAGTCCATGTCTGAGGTTCAGGCTCCCACAGCACACTTCTGTCTCCACCCCACAGCCAGATATGCACTGGCGTCTCTCCACGCTAGCTATGTCTGGGTACTGATTGCATTTCCATAGCCCATTCTCCTTCCAGTGCCCTGTTCTCATGGTGCCCATGTTCTAGAGTGGACAACACCTTCCTGGAATCTACCACCGACCCTGCTCTGATGCAAGAAGCTGAGCCTCGGCTTGTATGCTTTTTGTAGAGAGAAATCACACCCGAGTTTCTTTTTCTTTCTCTTCAGTCCTTTCTCTTATAAGAACTGTTATCTATACTGGCTCCTCTTTAGCTGGATTGTGCAGAGGCAGCTTCTAATTTTACCTAGAATTTTGTTTTCCTTTTCTATTCCTTTACAATTTTGTGCAGTTTCATGCATTTATATAATGAATTATAGCCACTTTCACACACAGCCCCATTGCCCTCTCTCATCCCCCTTCACTTCTAAGCTGAAACCTTCTTCCCCTCCTACTTCTGAGTCTTCTTTTTGTGTGTGATCCACTGACTGTAGAGTTTCTTGCTCAAGCATGTGTGGGAGGTTATTTACAAGAGCAAGGGCAACTGATCAGCGGCTACATCGCTGAAGAAAACGACACCCCTCTCCCAACAACCATTAACTGCCAGTAGTCCTTCAGGGAGGGGTAGGGTCTCAGGGGCCCCTCTCATCCATGATGGAATGTTGATGAGCCCACTCTTGTGCAAGCCTTGTGTACATAACCACAGCTGCACTGAGTTCATGAGTGCAATGGCCAAATCATGTCCAGAAGACTCCTTTTTGCTGCACATCCCACATCCTCTGGCTCTTATATTCTTTCTTCCCCATCTTCTTGATATTCCCTGAGCATTGGAGGAAGTAATATAGGGTCTAAGTTTCTTTTCTTATTTTTTAATTTGAATTTTTGTGTATTTCATACATAAAATTATCTTTGTACCCCCTGCCCCTTTGTCACCCTCCCATAGCCTCTGCATTGGAGTTCATACATTCTGTCGTTTGTGTTAAGGCCTTTCATGTAAAGTTAGTGTCCCAGATGTCCCTCATTGCAAGTTTATCCACTGGGATTTAGTCAGCCTATCTAGAATCCCTCCCTTTAATAAGCTCAGTTCTTCCTCACCCAGCAGTAATAAGCTGCCAATAATTTTTTGACTAAGATTGGAGTCTGCTGTTCATTTCCATGCTGGGTTTTTGTTTGCTTAAGTTTGCGTGGGTCTTGTAGATGCTGACACTATTGCTGTAAGCTTGTACGAGAAGGGTTCAAGGTGCCTGAAGGATTTTTTCTGTATGGTCCTGCACCTCCTCCCTGGCTCTTACAATCTTTCCATCCCCTCTTCTGCAATGGTCCCTGAGCCCTAGGTTGGGTGGATTTTAATATAGGGGTCCTGTCCAAGGACCCACACTCTGAAGACTCTTATTCTCTGCATTTTGGACATTTATGCATTATGAACTTTTGCATTCCTGGACCTCTTTGCATGAGAGAGCCTCATTGATGAGATTTGAAAGATGTGTTACTGTTCTCTTTATCACTTGTTCTATTTTCCATGAGGTTTAGGTGGAGAGGTTGAATCCTAGATGTGCCACTTAGACTTGGGCAGTTCACACCAATCTCTGTGTGTAACCAATTGTAAAACTGTGTAATTATCTCTGTCTCTTGAAAAAGAAGCTTCTTCAATGGGTGGTGACTGGGATACTTTTCTATAAATTTAAGGATCCATATTTTGGACATAGTAAGAAATTAAATTTGTCTAGTGATGTGACAGCCTTGGAGTTTTCTCGAAGATCTATGACCTCTCCGGGTCTATATATTTGGCTAGGTTTACCATACCACACATGAGTTTCCTCCCACTGAGTGAGCTTTAAGTCAAATTACGTAACTGTTGATTACCCCCAAAATAAAACTGCCACTATTACCCCAATGTCGTTTGCTGTGCTGGTCATTGATATGGTTTTTAGGCCTTGAAGCTGGGGTTGGACTATTGATTGATGTTCTTCCTTAGCTAAGTTTCTTTTTTTTAACATTTTATTCATCACTTTTATTTTTAATGTGTATGAGTGTATTGCCTGCATGTATGTAAGTGCACCCATGTCATTCATGCCTGCAGAAATCAGAAGAGGGTGTCAGATCCTCTGGAACTGGAATTACAGATGGTTGTTAGCTGCCTTGTGGGTGGTGGGAACAGAACCTGGGTCTTTGCAAGTGCAGCCCATGCTCTTAACCACTGAGTGCTGAGCCATCTCTCCAGCTCTCAAGTCTTTTTTTTACTTGCTTTGGAAAATTGCTTTAGCTGCTGGAGATATGGATGAATGTCTACAGTTTTGGTCCCATTGTCTATGGTATATCCTTACATTTATTTTATTCTAATATTATGTTTGTATATATTCCCTCTTCTAAAAGTTTCACATTTCTAAGTGCCTAGCTTATTTTTAATGTTTTTGTTATTTGTAGCTTCACTGTACTATAACAGAAATTGTGTAAAATTTGTATTTTAAATATTTACTTAGATTTTTCACTTAACTAAAATGCATAAGTATGCTAAAGAGCCAGAGACATTTCCTGTGCATCAGTAAAAGTTTTGCTCACCTTGCCACTATATTCCTCATGAACCTCATTTATATCTGCCAATAAAGCAGTCCTAACCCTTCCTTTCTCCCTGTATTTATAATCTCTCTCTCCCTCCTTCCATCCCTCACTCTGTCTCTCTCTCTCTCATCTCATCTCAATATAAATATATAGATGTCCTATCTACAATCTCTTATTCTCAGCACTTTGACCAGTTGTGAATCTCTGCAGTAACCACTACCCACTGCAATCTCTGTGTGTTGTCATCGTCTTAGTTTGCTCACAGATGTTAGTTGCCAACTGGACAATAGAGAATGACCCCCAATACACCAGTGAATGCTTTTTTGTCATAAATGCAATTTTGCAATATTAAGTTCCAGCTTCATATTTCTTGTTTTCTACATCAATATGGGACTTTTATCAGTTTTTCATTTTAAACCTTTTTTGTTTTTTATTTTCCATCCATATCTTTATTTTTATTTGAATATTTTTTGAGGCAGGATTTTCCAGTAGCCCCAAGCTGGCCTGGAACTCTTTATGTATACCAGGCTGGCCTCCATCTCACAGAGATCCACCTGCCTCTGCCTCTAGAGTGTTGGGATTAAAGGCATGTGCCACCATGCTTGCCTATCTTCTACTTTTAAAATCACCCTCAGACCGTGAATAAATTTTTAAAATCATATTTCATTTATTCTTTGAAAATATCATACATGTATACACTCTTGATCATAACCATCTGCATTTCCTCCCTCCAGTTCCCCCTGATTCTTCCAACACATCTCTCTCCCAACTTCAAGTCCTTTTAAAAAATACCCGAGTCCAGTTAGCATTGCCCATATGTGCATAAATATGGGGCCATCAACTGGAGCATGAGGAATCTACCAGTGGTCACAGACCCAAAGAAAAGTGACTCTGTTTTGCATTTTTCTATCCACAATTTTTCTATAATCTATGACAATTTTTAAAGATTTATTTATTTATTTTATGTTTGTGTGCCTTAGTGTATGCATGTGTAACAGGTGCATGTAGGAGTCTGGGAAACTCAGAAGAGGGCTTCAGATGCCCTAGAACTGAATTTACAGACATTTGTGAGCCAGCATGTAGAGGCTAGGAACCAAACCTGGGTCCTCTGCAAAAGCTATAAGTGCTCTTAACCACTAAACTATCTCTTCAGCCCTCTTCTATAATGATTTAGACAATAGGCGTCATTTCTATGATTCTACACTTGACTTTCTAAAGATAGCCTTAGTCAAATATTTCAGTCAATAAAATCTAGGGCTGAAGAGATGACTCAGTGGTTAAGAGCACCTGCTGCTCTTGCAGAGGACTGGGTTTCAGTTCTCGGCACCCAGAAGGTCGTTGACAACCAGCTATAACTCCACTTTCATCGGATGCATTGCTTTCTGACCTCTATATGCAAACAAAATATTCAAACACATACAATAAAAACAAATAAATAAAATGAAAATCTAAACACTTACTTTGGGCTCCATTTTGCCAAAAACTATATAATTTAATTCCTTTCCTTTTGCTTCCCTCCCTCTCTTTTATATGTATATTAATTTCCTCTGAACAACAAACTTCATACATCTTGCCTTAAATTTTAAATCGATTAGAGATTTTTTAATGCATTCTATTTTGCTGACATTGCTATAATTTAATTTTAAATTTGTATTAGCAGAAACCTTTCTCACAATAGTCGTTAGTGCTCTTATGCTTTCATTTGTGTTTGGCCCCAGGATTTTAACCTAGTGTTTTCTGTCATGCCAGCCCCAAATCATTCATTTCTAAGATAAGTTGGTCCTTTATAACATCCTGATCAAGTAACTCCCACAGAATAAAGTCATGGCACATCTTTCTGGAACTTTCTCAGATGGCTGGAAGTGATCAAGCCCTGATACAGCCATCCAGTTACTCCACAGTCTCTGGAATCTTTATTTCAGTGAACAAATATGAGTACAACATAATTTTAGATGGCTTTAAAATCATCTTTTTATTTTTACTGTCGAGACTTTCAGAGCTTTGTTTATTCCTGAAATGGAAACATTGTGATCCAGTGTCCTCTATTATTGTTCTCTATGCATTAATTTTACATGTAGTTTCATGTTTCAGAATTGGAAAAGTTTTTTTTTTTCTATCATATCCACGGTCATCCCCTCTGTTCTCTTTCTTTGTTTCCCCTTTGGGAGCACCTCTGCTGCGTGAATTGCTTCTGCTAGACCAACCCACCCTGTTTATGTCTCTTTTCTTGGCTTTTCCCTTCTGTATTTTTAATCTCATCCACAGCTGCCCTAGGGTCACTGCCATTCCTGACTGCCAATGTCAGGAATTCAACTTGCTAACCTTTTCTAGAAGACAGTGCCCACTGACACAAATACTACAAGGTATCGATCCATACATGCTGCTGGTACAGATTTTGTTTACTTGCTGTTACATCACAATTTATTTACATACTTTACCACAGGTTCTTGAGGCCCCTGAAATAAATGCTCTTAAGAACTTTACAGCATATGGCTTCTGAAAGATTGTGTGAGGTTTGGTGTTGTGTGTATAAAGTAGTGGATCTTCTGAATGGTAGTAGGCATTGACTCTGTTTTTGTGGATTCCACTACAGAGGTTCTCAAGTGAATGCCAATTCATTCTCCAACCAGCATGTGTTAGAACCCTACTCATCCCCCAACTCTGTCAACACTGACTGTTGGGTTTTCATGTCAGTCTTCTTGGTGGGTAAGTGTATCATATTGGGTGTTTTTGCTGTTGTTTTGAGACAGGGTCTCCCTGGAGACCCAGATGGCCTGGAACTCATTATGTAGTCCAGGCTGGCCTTGATCTCACAGAGATCTTCCTGTGATTAAATGTATGTGCCACCTTGCTCAGCTCACATTGTGCTTTTAATTTGCCTTGTTTTCTTATAACAAATGATGTTACACACCTTTCTGGATGTCTCTGTCATTTTAATGTTCTCTTTTGTGAAGTACTCATTCAACTTTCTTTTCCTGTGGGTTGTCAGTCTTTATTTTTATTTTTAAATTTTTTTTAATTTTATTTATATTATATGTATGAGTGTCTTACCTGCATTTATGTAAATGCACCTGTGTCATACAATGCCCGTGGAGGCTAGGGAATGTGTCAGATCCCCTGGAACTGGAGTTTAAGATGGTTTTTAGCCACCATTTGGGTGCTAGAATCTGAACCTGGGTTCTCTTTAAGACCAGCCAGTGCTCTTAATTGTTGAGCCATCTCTTTAGCCCTGATCTTATTATTTTTAAGGATTTTATTTCATTTTTAATTATGTGTGTGTATGTGCACATGAGCACATGTGCCCACTTAAGGCAGAAGGGGGTGTCAGATCCCCTGGAGCCTGAATTACAGGCAGTTGTGAGCCACCTGACATGGGTGCTGGGAACTGAACTCAGGTTCTCTATAAGTGCAGTACTTCCTCTTAACTGCTGAGCTTTCTCTCAGGCCCTGGTTATAACTTCTTTGTATATTTTGGCCCGATCTTTTGTCAGATATATAATTGCTACACCCATAATTGTGTCTTTTAATATCAAGAAGTTGTTTTAATATGGTCCAGTGTGTCACTGTTTTTTATTAACATTTTAATAGTTTTGAGTTTTGTTGAAGAAACCTTTGCTTAAGCAGGAGTCATGATGTTTTCTTCTTTGTTCCTGTTATATTTTTTGATGCTATATTTTACATTTAGCACCCCAGTTTATCCAGAGTTTAGTTTCATGTATGGTGTTGGGTGGTAATGATACATTTTCCCTACTTGAATATCCTATTGACTCACCAATTGAAAAGACACTCGCCCACATTCACACTGCAGCATTATCTTTGTTAGAACTCTGTAATGCTTCATCTGTCAGTTTGTCCAACCTCAGCCCAGTATACCATTTCCTCACTTCTCTTTATTTTCTTACAGAGTTATGGATATTATTATTATTATTATTATTATTATTATTATTATTATTTTCCCTTGATGGATTAGGCAGCCTGGGCTAAACTTTACTTTGACCTTATTATCAAAGGTCTGAACTATTTTGATAGAGTCCTCCCATGCGCTAATCTCTGTTTATCTCATTTTAACATTTTTTGACCTAAAGAATGAATCCCCAACTTACAGAACTCCGGGGAGAATTGAATGAAATGATGTTGCTCTTTTGCTTAGCCCATAGATAGCACAGTATACATGTTGTTTATAATTTAGTGGTTCAAAGTACAGTCTCTGAAGCAGACTCTAAAGCAAAGCTATCTGGCTTCACATATGGCCCCTCTTCTTTGAAACATGGGCTATTGTGGGACTTATTATAGGTGTCCTTTGGTGTGTTTAAAATGGAGATCATTATGGGGATAATTGTATATCTTGAGTTTATGGTGGGAATTAAATAGGGTATACAACACTTCTCAGCTTTGTGCTTATGATAACAGATGTAGACTGTGTCACAGCGTGTGGTCTACAGAATCAGTCCCATGCTCTGATGCCTTTATGACTCTACAGCAGCCCCCAATCACAGGCTGGATCTCAATATCTCTCTCTCTCTCTCTCTCTCTCTCTCTCTCTCTCTCCCTTTCTCTCCCCCCTCTCTCTTATGTAGCATATGTGCATGCACGTGAGAGAGTTGTGCATTATAGCACATAATGATCACTCTTTAGAGTCTACCTTCTAGTACTCTCAGGATATTAATCATGTTGATTTAATCTCTCTTAAGGAAGCCCAATTTTGATTCATAAAGCTGCATCACTGGACTGGAGAGATGGCTCACTTGTTAAGAGTGCTTACCCAGCCTGTGACTCCAGTTCCAGTGGATCTGATACCCTCTTCTGGCCCTTACAGTCACTTGTACACATGTGATCCATATACATGCATGCAGGCAAAACACTCATGCATATAAAATAAAAATGAGTATCTCTTTTTTAAAAAGCTGCATCCTGGGGCTGGAGAGACTCAGCAGTTAAGAGCACTGGCTGCTCTTGCAGAGGACCTGGGTTCAATTCCCAGTACTCACATGGCAGCTAACAATCATCTGTAACTCCAGTTTCAGGGGATCTGACACCCTGTTCTGGCCTCTGTAGACAGCACATAACATTGAGTGCACTTATATACACGTAAGGAAACCACTCATACACATAAGATAAAAAATAATAAGTAAAATATTTTTAAAAACCTGTAGCCCATGAAGGTTATCGACAATATAGGAAAGTTAAATACTGTGCTAATATCTGTTTTATGAGGCAGGGCTCTCTGATGGCACAATTTTCCTTAAGCCCCAACCTGGTCTTCTCCTAGGCTACTGACAATCTAGTTTAATAGTGGTTTCTTTGTGAACTTCAGTTCCTCTCTGGAGGTGATACATTCCTGCCTACGGTCTGGTTTTGTCATTTTCCCCAGGGAGAAGGTTCTGAGGCCCTCCAGAAGGACAAAGCAGCATACTTAGTGCAGAAGTTGCCTATGCCTGACTCTTTATCCTTTGTGGCGTATATCCCATTCAAATCCCATGCTGATCCAAAGGAATGGACCTAGAAAAACCAGACAGAGTGTCTTACTGGGCTGTCAAGAAGAATGACGTGTCAGGCCTGTGTAAGTATTTCTGGTGTGCTCCTGTTTCTTTGGAAACTAGAAACTTGATAGGCCAAGTCAAGAAGAAGATTCTGGCATTTTCACTCTAAGAGCAGATCTGGGTCACAGTGTCCTCTCCTTCACTCACAGATGTATCCTGGTCTGGCTGTCTCTCTTGGTTTGTCTTGCGGGGGTCTCAGGCTGGGGTCTTTTCCCTACTTTCCTGACTTCTTGACACCTCAGCCTGGCCTTGACTCAGCTCTGAGATGGCCCCTTCTATTTTTAATCTCTCTCTCTCTCTCTCTCTCTCTCTCTCTCTCTCTCTCTCTCTCTCCTTCTCCTTCTCCTGTGAGTACTTGTATGTGGAGGTATGCATGTACTTGTGTGAGCCTATGTGTGAAGGCCAGAGAACAATCTTAGCTATCTTCCTCAGGAATACTGGACACTTCTTTTGAGACAGGCTCTCTCACTGGCCCAATGTTCACCAATTAGGCTAGAATGACTGACTAACAAATCCCAGGGATCCTCCTATCTCTGCCTCTCTAGCACTGGAATTCAAAGCACCCACCACCATGTCCTGCACTTTTCTGTGGGTTTTGAGAATCATACTCAAGTCCTCCTGCTTGTAAGACAAATGCTTTGCCAAATGAGCCAACCCCTCAACCCCTCAACCCCGGGCTGCCTGCCTCTTTTATAAATTTTTTAAACTT
>NW_008351466.1:8925-77168 GCF_000622305.1 Nannospalax galili | reverse complement strand
TATATATATATGTACCTTGTGTCATGCATTGTGCATGGAGGTCAGAAGAGGATGTTGAATCCCTTGGAACTGACGTTACAGACAGTTGTTAGCCACCATGTGGGTGCTAGGAACTGAACTGGGGTCCTCTGGAAGAGTAGCCAGTGTTCTTAACAGCTGAGCCATCTCTCTCTTTGCCCTTCTTTTTTGCTGATTCCTTGCCCTCAAATTAAGGGTCCACCAGTCACTCCTTACACAGTGGCCTGGGAGCACATTAGTCTGTGTCATCACAGGTGGGCTTGTGGAGTCTTCACATGGGAGGCAGTCGGAATGAAAGGAGGGTGGCAAGTACCAAGAACTTTGTGGCAACACCTCATCCTCCTTACAGGCCTAAGCCTGAGCCAATTAAAGTGTCCAGAAGCCACAACCTGGTGGGTGTGGAGGATAGGAGACACGTGACAGGCTGGGAAAGAGCTTGTGGGTAGGATGGATGCTGAAATATGGGCTTGGCAGGGGACAGGCACCTGCATTTGAATTTTTGTTGTGTATAACCTGGGGGATTACCAAGAAGTTGTCAGTGAACAGCTTCACTTGCTTGGGCCCTGGGTGACTTTGGAGTTTTTGTGGGAACTCCGTACTGATAGGGCTGTCTTGAGCCCTAGAAATAATTGGGTTACATTTCCCATCCATCCCTGAACCAAATCTGTGTTTCTTCCAGAGTGGCTTACACAATGCTGTCCAGTTCTGCAACACCCTTGCCTCAGATAATATAGGTTTTAGCATAACCTCTTACCAGACATCCTCATCTCATGTCTGCCCCAGCCAAGAGGCTCAGATGCCCACATACTTTCCTCTGGTGCCTTGCTCTAGGAGTGGGACCAGCTACTTCCTCCCTTCCCTGAGACTCCTACTCATTCAGCCATCCAGTGGGACCATCATCACTACCAGGAACCAATTTTTCTCTAGAATTTTCTCCTTTGGGTCTAGGAGGGCAATAAATGTATACTCTAAGACATCCTTTTTATTAGAGGCCCCACCTTGGCCAGGCATAAGGAAGGGCCCGATCTTTGCTTGAATAGTTATGGTTCTGCATCCCCTTTAATCAGCGCAGTTAATATCAAATGAATGATAAAGGTGGCAGCTCCATAGCCATCCATGGAGCTGCCCTACCACAGAGAGGGTCATCCTGGATCTCCCTGGTCTTAGTGTCCCCATTCTTCCACAGTCTTCTCTGGCCTCTCCCCATCAAAAGGATGTAATAACATGCCCAGCTGACCAATACTATCAAATCCCCTTTGACTCAGATTCCAGGAAGGAGATGCTCTATTGTGGTAACCCTGCCAGATGGTTACAGCAGCCCAGATCCTTCTCATAGCTGTAGAAATAAGAGCTGGTTCTTTCTTTGCTGGGCCAGGGACCAATGCAAGTTCCAGGTCCAGGTAAGGCCTGGCTCTTGGGAGCAACTATGGAAGTAAAGGAATGGGGCAGCTGTCTCAGCAAAAAAGCTGGGAAATTCAGCTTGGGTGCCAGCACAAAAACACAGACGGATTTAAAACACAAAAGTTTGTTTCTCAAAGGTCTGCAGACTAGCATCTGAGAACAAAGACTTTCAGGGTCAGTTGAAAGGAAAGGCATTCTTCCTGGCTCATGGGCAGCAACCCCATCATTGTGCAACCAAGTGAGCGAGGAATGAGGAGACAGAGACACACAGCAGAGTGTGCTCCAACCTCTATTCTTATACAGACACAAATTCTACCCAATCATGCCCCACTCTAATGATATCACTTACTTCCTTAGAACCTCATTTTCAAATGCAGCCACATTTTGGGTCAGAGCACCAACATGAATTTGGGAGACACCTTAACATTCAGCTCATAAAGCAGGCACATGTGGGAAAGTAGCAGCATCCCTAAGGCCTTTGCTCTGAACTCTTTTTGCCCCAGCATGCCCAGTCCTCATTCTTCTTCCTTGGCCTCAAATTGTGTAGAAGCCCCCTCCTCCAGGAAGCCTTCCATGACAGTCCTGTGGTTTGGGAGCCTGTGTTAGGAGCAGAATATGCGAAAATGTTTCTAAATGCCCCCTGGCCATGTCCTTGCTCCTGTAGTCTTTGGATTAAACCGGGCTTCTCCAAGACGTGTTCCATTGGTGGCAGTTGCCAAGAGCTTCTTGCCTTACTCTTTCTTCTGGAAGGTTCCAGGGTTCTGGCTGCAGGTATAGCCCTAGGAAGATGGTGGCACAGAGGCGTGCACAGAAGGCTCTTTTTCTTCAGCTTCTTTGATGCTAGGAGCATCAAAAATATTTAGTGATTGTCTAATAAACATCACAGACATAATAATGCTGTATTACTGAGAATGTACAACTTGGACATTTCTTTCTAAACCAAAACAATAACAGAAACAACCAAACACTTACTGAGCTCTGTCTATGTACCCTACCTGTGCCTCTGTTGTGACAAAACATCTCTAATAGGAGGGCTTTTCACTAGCCTTCTGGCAGTAGAGCCAGCAATGCTGTGGTAATTAGGAGGAATCTTGTTTCAGATCACTGCTTGAGCTGCTGATTTTGTGTTCATAGCTGTGTATGTTTTATGATGTGATCAGAGAGAAATATGACACACAGAAAGAAAAATAGGAAGATCTGTGTTCAGAGGGTTCATAGCTGCACTCGGAGTGGGCTGGGTCTCAAAAAGGAGTGAACAGGGGACAATGAAGGCCCACTTTTGGTTCCACCAAGAGGAAGGCATTGCCCACAGGTCAGGTGTTAGGGCATGGGATGAGATCTGGTGATCCTGCACATGGCCAACCTTGGGCTGACAGCCTCCTTGCTATGCAGTTTTGAGAGGATCCCTTAACCCCTCAGCCTTGTTCTCACCAGGAACTTAGGGTGTCAGCAGATGACACCAGCTAAGCACCAGTTGATGTGCAGTTTCTTCTTCTACAGCTGTCTTATCACTCTGGAGGCTGCAGAAGCCTGAACTTCCTTCCTTCTTCCCAGGGAGCAGTTCCTGCAGTGGGGCAGGGTCATTGCAGTCACTGCAGTGGATGAGAAGATGCTGCCATGGTTGGGGCCACTGCACCAGACCAGATCTCTGATCCTGAGCCTTACAGGCCTCTCAGGTTTGGACAGATTTCTTTTTTGAGTGTTTTTTCTAAGAGTTGCTAGAAAGAGCAGTACAGGGAGATGGGCTATGGGATCATTGGGAAACTAGTGCAGGGAAGCTTTCCCAGAAGGCAGCCATTCTTCAGGGACTGTCTTAGGTTTGGGTGGGTCCTAGCCCAGAGCCTGGATGATGGAGAGGTCTTTCAGAGTTTTGCTCACAGATATTTTGTTCTGATGGCCCAGTGGGGTTAAGAGAGTTGTCTATCTTATCATTTAGGGGGGAAAAGTAGAAATGACGAAGGTCTGGATATGGTGTTGTCCCAGATGCTCAGGACCTTGTTAGTCTTTTCAAAATGCTATGAGGGACTTGGGCTCATCATAGTGAGCTTTCCTTTTTGAATATGAAGGATGGATTGTTTCTGAGCCTGAGCTGTTTTCCAGAAGCCCGGGCTGCTGGTCAGTTCAACATTGATGGCAAAAAGCATTTAGTCTTTGTTTTTTAAGACTTATTTTTTATTTTTAATTATGTGTCTGTGTGCAGATAATGTGTACATGAGTGCAGGTGCTCATGGAGGCCAGAGGTGTCAGATCTCCTGGCGCTGGAGTTACACGTAGTTGTGATTTACCTAACATAGGTGCTAGGAATTGAACTTGGATCCTCCCCCAGGAACAGTATGTGCTCTTAACCACTGAGTCATCTCTCTGGCCCCAGTCTTTTTTTTGGAGGGGGGAGTCTTTTTGAGACAGGATCTCCCTGTAGCCCCAGCTGACCTGGAACTCGCTATGTAGACCAGGCTGGCCTCGAACTTACAGAGATCCGCCTGCCTCTGCCTCCCAAGTGCTGGGATCAGAGCCTTTCAAGGTTAGTGATCCCATCTCATGGATAGTGAAATTAAATCATAAGGAGGAAAAGTGACTGATCTAGGACCCCAAAGAGGTAGTGTGGGGGCTGGGAGACCCAGTGTCTTCATACCTGTATCCTTATGCTCCTTGTGTGGCTAACAGGAGCAAGATCTCCTGAGGACATGGCCAACTCTAAGAGCTAGCAGGAGCTTCAATGAACCTCATCTTCAAAGCTAAGAGCAGCACAGTTTAACATGAGACTTCTATGTTGTCTCTATGAACCAGAGGCATTGAGAATTAACATAACATACCCTGGAGTGGCTGGGAAATGGCTCAGTGGATAAAGTGCTTGTTGTGCAAGCATAAGGACCTGAATTTGATTCCTATCTCCCACAAATAAGCTGGGAATGATGGCATACTCTTTTAATTCTGGTACTGGGAAGCAAGGTAGACAGGTGAATTCCTGGAGCTCACTGACCAGCCAGCCTAGCCAGTCAGACCAATGAAAGATCCTGTCTCAGAAACCAAAGCAGGGGTTGAAATGATACTTCAGTGCTTAAGTGC
This sequence comes from Nannospalax galili, assembly GCF_000622305.1. Taxonomy (NCBI): domain Eukaryota; kingdom Metazoa; phylum Chordata; class Mammalia; order Rodentia; family Spalacidae; genus Nannospalax; species Nannospalax galili. Next base: position 72,683 of record NW_008351466.1, on the reverse strand, counting down.
ATGGACTGTTTTCCAGAGGACATGAGTTTTGTTCCCAGCACCTAGGTCAGGTGGCTCATAACCACTCCAGTACCAGGGAATCCGATGTGATCTTCTGGCCTCTATAGGTACCGTCACTCATGTGCACATACCTACACACACTTACACATACATAACTGAAAATAATAATAAATCTTAAATAAAACAAGATGAATGACTCCTGAGAAGGACAAGCAACATTGCCTACTGGCCTCCATGCACACACACACACACACGCACGCACGCACGAACGCACGCACACACACATACATGTGAATGGGCACCCACACACATTCACCCATGTGAACACGTACCCCATCACATATACCAAAAAACAAACAAACAAACAAATATACCCTTGAATAACTTTGAGGGATTCAAGTGGCAAGTCCCAAGATGCATATGCAATGAAGTGTGCCTAACTTCAACTTAAACTCTATTTGAGTGCACAAAGTACTCAAATAGGCACTGGGTGAAGGGTAGATTTTGGAGGTGGGGACAAGAGTGAAGCAGGGAAACCAGGAGAGACATTACAGTGAGCCTAAACTAAGTTACTATAAAAAAAGTGGAATCAGATAGCTAAGGCCAACAATATGCATTGGAGGTAGAATATGAGAGAAAAATAAGGTTAAGGTTGAGAGCAAGTAGATGACATGGGTGGGTAGGTATGGATCAATAGCTGAATGGATGTATTTATACACCACTGAGCTAGAGTGTTGCTAGACTCTTTGATGAGTGGACAATTGGGAAACAATGGTAGAAATCTGGCTAGAAGTGAAGTGATTGAAAGAATAGAAGGAGGTTTAATGGTTGGATTGTTGAAGAGAGGGAGGCTGTATATGTGAATGGAGGAAAACAGTGAATGTACATGAGGGTAGCACATGTAGACTGGCATGAATTTTGCTGAGGATTTAGGTGGAATAGTGAAGCTCCCTGAGGCTTTATTCTTATTTTTTAAGTGTTGAATACGGAACCCAGCTAGAATACTTACCTAGTAAGTATACTACCACTGAGCTCCATCTTTCTTCCTGAGGCTTTCAAAGGTCAGTCTTTTCACTTTACACTGGACCTACTCCCTTTGAACACTCAAACGCTTTATTCCTGTCATTACTTCCTCTATCCTACACCAGTAACTTTTATGAAACACCCCATTAGCATACAAAAATTCTGCAAATCTTAAGAACTATCCCTCCATAGATTTAATATTCCTTGAAAGATCTTTTATCTGTTCTTTACCTCTTTACAACAGGGTTTGCATTCTTTTTCTCAGTCCCATCCATCAGATCTTTGTCTTCAGCTTTCCTTTGCAACTTTTCCTTTACCAATCCATGCAAACTTCAGCACTGCATACACTATGGCCACTCAAACCTGCACAAACCATCCTTCTTTCTTAAGAAACACTGATCTGGCTTTCACTGCTGGAGAGACCATGAATTCCCCTCTGGTCCTTGCTTCTCTGGTTCCTAAACCCCAGCTTCCTCCTCTTTCTATTCCTAGGGATAGTTTGCAGAGCATGGTTCAGGGACCACTACCTACTGTCTGTATCTGTTCTGAGGAATCTCACCTGCTGGAGGAACACAATGCTACATGGTATTTATGCACTGGTAAGCTCAGCCACGACCCACACCAGAAATTCAGCTTCCTCAGCCCAACTTTCCTTTTTTTTTTTTTGGTATTTTTGAGACAGCGTCTCCCTGTAGCCTCAGCTTGCCTGGAACCTGCTGTGTAGACCAGGCTAGCCTCAAACTCACAGTGATCTGCCTGCCTCTACCTTCTGAAGGCTGGGATTAAAGGCGTGTACCACCATGCCTGGCCTCCAGCTTTCCTTTTTAAAATTTGTGCGTGTATGTATATATGATATGTCTATGTATGTGTGAATGCTGGTGTATGCATGCCACAGTACAAGTGTCGTGGCTAGAGGACAATATCAAGTTTTGGTCTTTCACTTCTACCTTGTTTGTGGCATGGCCCCTTGCTGTTCATTACTATGCATGCTAGGCTAGCTAGCCAGTGAGCCCAGAGATTCTTCTGTCTCTACTTCCCATCTTGCCATAGGCGTGCTGGGATTATAGATGCACACATGATACCACATCTAAATTTACACGTGTTCTTGGAATCTGAAATCAGGTCTTCACATATGTGTAGCAGATGCTTTACCCACCAAACATTCTCTGAAGCCCAACCCAGTCTAACTTTTTACCTCTTCCCATGGGCATATCTGGTCAGCTTCTCTATCATACAGTCCCTGGGAACTTCAAAACCTGCTTCTGCCTCCTCTATGCTAGTAAGTGGTAGCATCCTTCCCCTAGGTGCTCAGACAAAGCACAGAAGACAGTGTCAATATCTTTCACTGTAGCACTCACACTTTAGTCACAAAGTCTTGCAATTATTCCTTAGGAATGCCATTAGAATTCCACTATTTCCATGTCTTACGCATCCACTCCTCTTCTAGTGGCTATCATCTCTTTCCTGGGCTGTTGCTACAGTCCAGACTGTGTCTTTTTGCTGTCCTGGCCTCTCTGTGATCTGATCCCATCACAAAAGCCAAGTGAGCCACTAAGAATGCAAAAACATTCACATTGTCACTGGGGTCTTGCTCTGGACTCCATTTGGCTCTCTGATCCTTATGATCTCTGTTGAAAGAGTTCTGAGGAGACACATAGAACATAGTGTAGAAGATATAATGGACAAAAGGAGAAAGTGGACAATGGCCAAAGAGACCAATGTACCAACTTACATTTTTGACAGGCTTTTTACTATTTCTAAAGTTTCTGGAAACATGTAGTTTTTCGAAGGCTTTTCTCCTGTTCAATGAATTAACAAACATCTTTGGTTTGAGTCTTACCTGAAAGAGCAATGGTATGTGTAAATTCTTTATAAGAAATCCTCATGTTACACAGAAAGGAAACTTAAATTTTATGGCTCCTGGGATCAGGCTTAGATAGCTTTATATAGCAACTTCCTCTAAGCTGATCCATTGCATCCTGCAGGGAAGCTTATTAAGACTCAGGGTGTTCTAAAGGAAGGCTCATTAAGGCTCAGGAAGTAAACAATTGAGACGTTTTAAGAAGTCCCAGAAACTGACCAGATGCACCAGTCCCCCACTCCCATCCCTAAACTTTTGTAAGCAGTAAGGACTGGTGAGAGACACTCTTAGTCCAGCAGTTCAGCTGCTCAGACCAACTGAACTACCAGGAAAAGACACTCTCCAGCTTGTCAAGCTTTCTGCAGATTGTGTAGTGAGCCCCAGATTTCCAACTTTTGTGAGCCATCATTCATGCCGTGGGCTTTCAGTAATACACCTGCCTTTGAATAATTTCTGCTCCTTTAAGTAACCCCTTCCCATTCTCCTATAAGTAACCCCAATACATTGGTTCACCAAGTTGGATTTTTATGGCATTCTTATTAGGTGGTCTGTAATCAGTTTCCTATCTGGGGCAAGTAGATTTTATTCATGTCTCCCTAGAAATAGTGTCACACAACAGTCATATATTAATTAATGACCTTCCAGGTAGCTGAGGTTGTCACATTACCTCAACAGGGTCAGAGATATGACTGAGGTCCCATTCTTCTGAATAGTAATTAGGGTTCTGCAGTTCCAGTCCTTGGTGTTCCAGGCTGTTGCTTATGATTGAAGGGTCCAGATCTAATGTCCTCTAATATTGCTAATATCTAACTAGCTACCTAACAACATCATTGAGCTGTTCAAAGCCCTACAGTGACTTCCACACTCTACAGTGTATAGAAGTCAATAACCTTACAATGGCTTAAAGGTTCTCCATGATGTATTGTCCTCTTCTCTCATCTCCTTTCAGGCCCCCCACTTCAGTCACTCTGTCTCCTCAATCAGAACACTCCTGAGAGTGAGAACATTTTCATTTGGTATTTTCTAGACTCAGGTGCCCTTCCATGTTTCATGTCTTACCACCAAACTTGATTCCCATATCTGTTCAGTCCTTGTGAATCACCACATCTAAAATGGAAATCCCCATCTTGCTCCAGCTTCTTCCACTTTTTTTTGCACTTACCACATGATCTATTTCATGGCTGTCTTGGTTTATTTTCCTGTTGTTGTGATAAAATACTCTGAGTAGTGTAAGGGATAAAATACTCTGAGCAAAAATTTATTTAGCTCATGGTTCTAGCTTACCATGCATCATGGCAAGGAATTCAACAGAGGAAAGAACATGAAACAACTGGTCATTTGCATTTATAGTCAAAACTCAGAGATCATCAAGTTAATGCACACATGTGCTCACTTTGCTTTCTTTGCTCTCATGCAGTACAGAATCCTCTGCCTAAGGAATGGGGCTACCTACAGTGGGTGGCCTTCCCAATTCAATTATTGTAATCAAGATTATTCACCACAGACAGGCCCAAAGGCCCTACTCTCAGGTAATTCTAAGTTTTGTCAAATTGGGTTGAGATAGGTGCCCATGTAAGCTGTGTGATGATTAAAACAGACTCATGTAATGGCAATACTTGCTGACATGCCAATAAGGATGGGGGAAATTTTACAAGCTCATACCTGTAGATGAAGAGCTATGAGCAATCAATGGCTATAGAATCCATTTTCTCCAGGGTCAAGCTCCTTTATAAGTTATCCAATCCCAACTGATCAGTCCTAAACACATGTACATACTAACATCAGTAAATGGACACAATAAGTTTATATATATATATAAAATTGTGTGTGTGTGTGTGAAGTTGAAAGAGAGTTGGGATGTGGGGGAAGTGGGAGGGGAAGAGGAAAGGGTAGAAATGATGTAAACACAATACTCATGTATGAAATTCTAAAAAAATTTAAATTAACAATAAAAAGTTCTTGGTAGTGCGTTCCACAAATTTCCATCAAGCCAGTAAAACAGTAAACAACTTTGAAAAAAAATCAAAACCTCATGAAAATATATAAACTCATGGTGGTCAGAACACTGATTATCACTCAGGACAGAGAGCCATGACTGAGATCCAGGAACCAAGAGTCGTCAGATTCAGATTCTTACCCAGAGATGACCACTAGCTACCAGTTCTGGAATGCAGTAGATGATAAACCACCAGGAGAGACAGGATAAGCTCAAAAAGGTTCTTTCCCATAATGGCAGAGAAAGAGGCAAAGGAAACAAACAGGAAATGAGATGGCAGGAGGATAACTAGAATCTGATATGTGAACCATTCTGCTAAACTTAAGTGTTTTGAACATTGCAATCTAATAGCAGAGATTGTCAGATTTAAAAAGAAAGCAATCACCAAAGCTACTTATGGGGAACTTCATATATACAGACCCAAAAAGAGTAACAGTAGAGGAATAGGAAAAAACAAACCTCTTAATAGTGATCCAAAGATGTTTGGAGAGGCAATATTAATACCAGAAAAAGTGGGTTTCAAAGCATGGTACCTGTAGGAATAGAAAATCATTTTGTGATATACAAGTCAGTTCATCAACAGAGCATAACAAACCAGGAAATGTATGTATATTATCTCAATCAGAACCTTAAAGAAAATGAAAGAATGAGGAAAAAAATCACAAGATGGAATAGAAATACAGTTACAGTTGGAGATTTGAACACTTAGCTCTCAAGAATTAATTGATAGGTACAGATAGGAAATTAAGCAAGAACAGACATAAAAAGGTTGAGCGACAAACACTATCCATCAGCTTGACCCAGGAAACTGTTAGCACTGTGCCCAGCAGCTATACCATGCTTGTTTTCAACCATACACAGAACACTGACCAAGAGAAATCAGATTTCCAGTCATAAAACAAGACTTGCTAGTTTTAAAGGGTTCAAATAATTTTAAGTGTGTACTCTGACCACAAGATCATTAAATTAGAGATCAATTTGTGATATAGAAAGTATCTGGAAAATCCCTCAAATATTTAATAAACAATCAACATACTTCTACATAGCCCTGGAGTCAATGAGGCAGTGAGAAAAAAATTAAAATATAGTTTGAACTGAATATATGTTAAACTTATTGACTGCCATGTGAGCAGTACTCAGGGTGAATTCTGTATCATAAAAAACATTTATATTAGAAAAGAAGACAGGTCTCAATACATTCAACTTCTACTTTAGGAAACTAGAAGAATGAAGAGCAAAATAAGTTGATATAATTAGAAGAAATAAAATTTTCAAAACCCGTGAGAACAGGAAGTAGTGCAATAGAAAATAGAAAAGAATTAGAAAAATACAAAAACTAACAAATGATAATTTGGAAGATTAACACAATTGCTAAGCTACTAGTTATAGTGATCAAGAACAGGAGAAAGATGAGAAGTGCTAAAATGAGGAAGGAGAGGTTCCTTAGGATCCTCCAGATATTTACATGATGAAGGATGTTATGAAAAAGTTGATGCAGGGGCTAGAGATATGGCTCAGCAGTTAAGAGCACTGACTTCTCTTACAGAAAACCTGGGTTCCATTCCCATCACCCATGTGGTGGCTAACAACTGTCTATAACTCTAGTTCAAAGGGATCCGACACCCTGTTCTGATCTCCATGGGCATTGCATGACACAGGTGCACTTACATACATGCAGACAATACACTCATACACATAAAATAAAAATAATAAAATAGTTTTTTTTTAATTAAGAAAAAGTTGATGCAGTAGACTTGTCAACCCACACAAAATGGAGAAATTTGTTGAAAGACATAAACTACCATGGCCCCCTCTGGTAGAATCTGAGCATCTGAGTAGCCATGCCTGTATTATAGAATTTGAGTGTGTAGTTAAAAGTCTTTCTGTAGAGCCATCTCTAGCCCTGAGGGTTTTTCTAGAAAGGTCTCCCTGGGTCCCAATGAGTCCCTTCACATATTACTCCTGGTTCTGCCCTGCATCAGGGATCAGGGTATGTGAAAACCTCAGGGGTCAGTGGGCCTGAGGAAAGCACAATTTTTAAAACCCAAAAGGGAATCAGGATCCTCCCACAAGTTCCAGCTGCCCAAAGAAGACCAGGTCCAGTTATCACATGGTTAGTTTAGGGGAAGTCTCCTTCAATGAGCAGCACACTTGTCTTAGCTCCTGTAGCAAGACATTACTGAATTTTCACAACCAGCCACAGTGCTATGCATTATTTTCCTGACATTATATATAAGCAGACCAAAATTCAAAGACATGCAATATCTTGAACACTCAGCAAGAAAGTAGGTAAGGCAGGATTCTGACCATGTCTTTCTGAACCATGCATGCAGCTGCCCGTGGGTAGTACTGGAAGTGAGAGTTAGGTAAGGTGCTCTGGGCAATAGGGAGGTTGAAGACAGAGATGACACTGGCCTAAGGCTGAAGACACATGAAGACAGTGGGCAAAAGTGAATGAGCACCAAGGTAGGACTGTCAGGGGTATGCTCAGAGCATCATGGGAACCTCAGATTTGCAGAGTGTGGAGGGGGAAACTTGATGACATCAGGGATTGACCATGTAAGACCTTCAGTGCAGGTGGGGATCAGAGGATATTTTTTATTTTGGGGAGCCCAGTAAGATTTGGTATCATTCCTGATATGATGGAGATAAAGGTCTAAGAGGCCTGAGTGCACAGGGAGGGGAGGCTGAAGACTCAGGTCAACTCATACATTGCTAGTGCTGCAAAATGTTGGGAAATCCCCAGAAGTGGTTAGGGATATACCTGAGGGTACTGACACCTGAGGTGGGAGGACAGGACCAGAAAGGCCTGGCTGAAGAAGACAGAAAGTCTGGAGAGTTTGAGTATGGGAAGGATGAGGTTGGTAGACGGAGGCTAGTAGTTGCTGGAGGAACACTAAGATTTAGCCCCAGAAGAGAAGCTGAGGGAATGTGGGGAAGGTACTGGAGCTTGAAAAAGGGACAGAGACAGAGATAGACACAGATAAGAGATGGCCTGGGAAATCTCAAAAGTAAAAGGAATGGCTACAATTAGTCAACCTCTGGAACAGATTGTATTGATTTTTTTTTTCTGATGAAGTCTCACCATGATGCCTAGCCTTGTCTCCAATTCCTGGCTCCATGTGATTCCACACCGTGAGGCTCCCAAATAGCTGAGTCTATAGGGTCCTGCCACTGTGAGTGGCTTGGGATAATTATAGAACTGTTTGACCCAGGGAAGCCTGGGATGAGAACGTGATGTGAAGGAGGGAGAGAGAAGAGCAGATGAGGACAGCTGAGAGTCAGGGAGGGGACAGATCTGGCTGTGAATCAGCTGCTGCCCTGAGTCATCTCCTGGTGACTTCATCTACTCCAGCAGGAAATCAGTGGGCACAGAAAGGTGGTTACACAGGAAGGTGGCCAGAGACATAGGGAGAAGTTATGGATCTGGGGCCCAGAAGTGACAATCCTCCAGCAGATCCCAGCTCCTTGGGGTCTCTCAAGCACCTGGTGGCAATGACAGACACTGACCCTAGTAGAATGCTTTTGTCTCTAAGAATAATTTGCACCTACCAAAAATGACAACAGTTCAAAAATGACAATGGGTCTCAAATTCTCCAAGCCACGACAGTCCACTTAATTTTGAGCCCCACTAATTTCCAGAAACGAATATTTCCCTTTATTACCTCAGTCTTTTATTCTGTCCCTACACATTCCCTGATAATACAGTTTCACTTGTTTTGTTGGAATGATAGACTTAGTAATGATCGTTGACATCCTCCTGTGGTGGCTGATGATGTAGCTTTCTTCTATACATTTCTCCCTATGCTCTGGATATGCAGGTTACTCTAGGCTCAACAGTACATCCCTATAAGGCCAGCTCTCCTGTGGCATGAGGATCAAAAGTTCAAAAGTAGCTTATGCTACATAGCAAGGTTGCTTCTTGTTTTTAATTAATTAGTTAATTAGCTTTTAGTGTATTATTGTTTTGCTTGCATGTATATAAGTGCACCACACACATACAGTGCTCACTGAGGCCAAAAGAGGGCGTCATAGTCCCTGGAACTGGAGTTATAGGTAGTTGTTAACTTACATGTAGGAGCTAGGAACTGAACCCAGGTCCTCTGCAAAAGCAGTCAGTGCTCTTAACCACTGAGCCATCTCTCCAAATCTTCAAGACCCTTCCTATAAAATAATTTTAAAAATATCTCTTGGGAACTAGGGATGTGCGTTGGTGGTAATGCACTTGTTTTGAGTCGATAAGGACACAGGATCAATCCCCAGCAAAGCACTACAAACAAAAACTGGTATCAACATTTTAAGGTTGTAACGCCAGGGCTAACCATATTGGTAAACATCTTTAATCCTAGCAGTTTGGAGGCAGAGGCAGGTGTATTGCTGTGAGATCAAGGCCAACCTGATCTGCACACCAACTTCCATGTCAACTAGGGCTACATAGTGAGATCCTGTCTCAATATAAAACAAAACAAAAAAGGATTGTAATGTCAAAATCCAGTTGCTGTTAGGCCACAATACCTGAAACAGCCCTTCCCTCTCACAGACACTGGAGGCACTCTTTGAGACACCGACTGTAATCTCTAGCTAACAGACTTCCAGGTGTTAGGATTTCTCCCCTACAGAGAGTCTGCTCCCCACTACTTCCCTGCTCACTGCCTGGGAGTTTGAGAACCTGCCTACAGGCTTATACTGTGAAACTTGTCCCATCCTCAGAGAGCTATTAGAAAAAAAACTTGTCACTTCTGCCATGCGGGTCCTTATTTCCTCTCATCAGATGCTGTGCTGCCGGCCTCCCCAAACTCCCCTGCTGAGAGACAATTGCAAACTGGTCCCCAGAGCCAGCGGTAGGTCTAGATGAGGAGAGTGACTGGTGGGGGTAGGGAGGCCTCCAGAGGCAGTGAGTACAATGAGAAGAAAACACCTCCACCTTGGGAGACTGTGCCAGTGGACAGCTCTTCATTATGGCGGAAACAGAGGTTTATATAGGAAAGTTTCGCGAGCAAAGAGAAGGGGTTGGGTTTCTGGTGGGCAAGAAGGTGGGGGAGGGAGACAAGTTCTAAGGCTATGCGGCCTTTGTCCTGTCCTCCAGTCACATGATCGACAAGGGACCCTGTTAGGATTAAAGGATTAGGGATTTAATAGTTTTGCTTGGGGGTTATTGGGTAAGAGACACTGTATCTAGAATGGAGTGGGCAGGTTTCCTGCCATCCTCACTAGGACGTATCTAGCCTGGAGGCCATGCTCTCCATTCCAGGCACTCTTGACTATCCCAACACTGTGCTGGATAGCTTTAGTGTCAACTTGACACATCTGGGCTGAGGGATCCTCAATTGGGGAATTGCCACCATTGAACTGGCCTGTGACCATGTCTGTGGGGCATCTTCTTGATTGTTGTGTGATATGGGAGGGCCCAGCCCACTGTGGGTGGTGCCACCCCTGGGCAGGTGGGCCTGTGTTGCATAAGAAAGCAGGCTGAGGGGATGGAGAGATGTCTCAGTGGTTAAGAACACTGACTTCTCTTGCAAAGAACCTGGGTTCGATTCCCAGCCCCACATAGTGACTACAAACCGTCCTTAACTCCAGCTCCAGGGGAATCCAAAGCCCTCTTCTGACTTCCGCAGCATTGCATGACATGGTTGCACTCACATACATGCAGGCAATACACTCATACACACAAAATAAAAATAATAAATAAAATATTTGTACCTTCTTTACTTTTATCCCTAGGTTCCTTGTATAACCTTCCCTCCCCCCTTAAAATAGCCCCATTTTTATCTATATCTCCCTTATTAACTGTTTCCTACTGTTCTTCTCTTTCAGATTGTTTTCCTTTACTTCCCTGGTTCCTTTTCAACAAATTTAGAAAACCACTTATATTTGAGGAGGAAGCATTAAAATTTATGTTAATTAGTAGAGGCAATAAACATTACCATTGAAATATACCTGACTTTATATCCATCCTCAGGTGCCAAGGATCCGAGTGTAACTGACAGTGACTAGTAATAATCAGATACATAGAGATTAAAGACACATGTGCAAACATCTAAGTGTTAGTATCATTAAAAATGTAGGAAACAGCATATTTTAAAATGAAATGGAGATCTTCTTTAAAGGTTAAAAACTCATTCAATATTATATCTTACAGGGTTTATACTGAGTTCAATACTGTATAACCATATTAATTTAACTGTGAACCTAAAAATTTACAGCCACTTTTGAAAGAGGTGTATCTTTGCTCTGGAAATTGTTACTGAATATGTTAAAGCTGTAAGGAGATGCTTCTTCTAATCGTGTGGTTATTAAATAGGAAGGAAGGAAGGAAGGAAGGAAGGAAGGAAGGAAGGAAGGAAGGAAGGAAGGAAGGAAGGAAGGAAGGAAGGAAGAAAGAAAGAAAAAAGCAGGCTGAGCAGGGGCCAGGGGAACAAGTCAGTAATCAGGGTTCCTCCATGGCCTATGCTCCAGCTCCTGCCTCCAGGCTCCTGCCCTGAGTTCGAGTTCCTACCTTGGGCTCCCTCAGTGATGAACTGTGACCCAGGAGATGTAAGATAAAATAAACCCTTTCCTCCTCAAGTTGGTATTAGAGTATTTTGTCACAGCAATGGAGAAATAAACTAGAACAGATGCCTCACCATTCTGTCTGAATCTCTGTTACTGGGGCTGAACTCTCCTCAAAGTCCCCACCATGCCATGATCTATCTGTCTGCTACTAATTATATTAATAAACTCCTTGCCCCTAATAATCTGTATCAGTGCTCTTCTTGAACCCACCCTGGAGACCTTTCAATCATGATTTTTCATTCTATCAGACCTTACAACCAAACAGGGTTAGTGGTCTTTAGCCACATGACTGCATCTGAATCCTTCTGACACTGCCAGTTGTGTGGCAAGTGAATTAGCCAGGCTGTGTCTCTGGTTTTCATCTGCAACAAATGTAAAATAATAATTGTGTTTACTAGAGCCCAGTTTTGTGATGAATAAAGTGTGCTAGAACAAAAAGGTGTATAGAACCACCTGGTATAAAGAAGAACTTTACAAATGTTAAAGAATCGTTGCATTCCTTTCTTGCATGATTCCAGCTTTCCTTGTATTCAATTGCCCTCTTATAATTTATTTTATTTAAATATTTATATAGGTCAATTCAGGCAGGATTCACAGTCCTGAGGTATTATTTCATCTCTGGAAACCTATTTTTGCCTTGAGGCATTCAAAGGGTTGGATAAGGCCTACCAAATAATACAGGGTATCTCCTTAATAAAAGTCAGTTGATGGTAATGTACCCACAGCTACAGAAATATCCACAGCTTCACCTGGATGAAGGACTGGATGAAGGGGGACTTCTGTGACCAGGGTAATACATACCACCACTCAGTACAGCACCTGTCAAGTGTTTTATCCAAAAACTCTACACTGACACAACAATCTTTTTAGAGGAGTCCCGTGTATGTGTCATTCCTTGCTGTTGAGAGCTAGTCCTGGACCCATCATATGCTGGGCCAGCACTAGGACTCTACTGAGGTCCTGGACCCACTCCAAGTTCCTGACCTTGGTTTCACTGCAGAACACCACTGAGAACTACATGGGTAGTGGAGGAGGTTAATGGACAATTCTATGAGTTTGTTTTATGCTGGGTAGAATTTGCCTAGAAATCTAAGTGGTGACTAATTTCCCCTGATATTGTCAAGGTCTTGCTATAGTATGCACTTGCACTGTTACCTCTGACTGGTGCCTGAATGTTCTATCTCCTATAGTGATTGTTTTTCTGTCTGGGTTGGGAACGTGGTGCAATGGAGGCCTCACTGCATTCCATGATGAGGGCAAGGAACTCAGGGTCTTTCTGATGGAAACTTCGCCCACACTTGAGAAAAGCGCTTTTTAAGCCTTCTTCATACTATTTTTTTCCTCACTCTCTGGAACATTTTGCATCTTGTAGTTGGCTCTCGGACCTCACAATTGGTAATCAGAGGTGTAATCCATGTCCCAATGTATGTCTCAGTGTAACTCTACTTCCTAGAACACCTCCTGGGTATTCCATTCCTCTCTTTTATGAGATCTTAAAACCTGGACATCAACAAATGAATGTACTGAGTATAGTGTTGACGGTCAGGCGTCTGGAAGCCACCTGTAAACCCAGCTGTTTCCAAGGTCTTGCCTGATGAACCCTTTTCCGAAGACTCCTTCACTTTTCAGTTTAATTAGATACGATAACTATTAGTTATCATAATGACAGTTTCAAACAAAGTACATTTTGGCAGTGCTCCCTTCTGTTTGATGACTGTGACATATAGGTCTCATTGTTATTGCTCCTCACAGCACAGACGCCTCTTTCTCTTCTTCACTCCTTTCGTTGGTCCTGCTATCTCTTTCCATTGCATTAAGGAACATCAGGTTACTGGAATTTTTCTAGGACACTGACTAGACTCTTCTATGGGCTTCTAGGCCTCACTAAGGGAGGACAGCAACATGATGGTCCAAAAAGTCTGGGAATGCCTGTGCTCATATTAATGGCCAAGGGCTTTCTGCAGGTATCATCCACTTATTGTCTAGCCTATGATAAATCCTGATGGTCAGGAACATTGCTGGTGGGCAAGGGTAGGGAGCAGTTTTTCTGTGAGTTGACCATTTCAGTCTCAGTTTCTCCATATGCTAAATTGAGGCTTCTGCACACGAGGTGTGACTAGGGTCTTGGGTGCCAGGGGTTCAAACCAGCAACCCCCGGGAGGTGATGATTGGGGATGAGTAAGCATGCCGTTCGCCAGCCCACGCCACCCCCAATACCTGGGGACAATCAGACACAACGGGGAGTCTAGTCAGGCAGGGGCTCATTTATTGCAGGTATTACAGAGCTTATAAAGGCACCTGGAACTCCTCCCTCCCCCGCTGAGGGTGTATCTTAAGGATGGTCACGCACTGATCATGCACACCTCAGCAGTGCGGAAGTATTCTTCAGACTTTCAAAGCAAGCCAGGCCGCGCCCCCAGTAACTTCCTTTCGGACCTATGCAAAGTGGAGCCTTTAGGTCCCCACACTTGGGGCTAGGCCTCCTCCTCCACACTTCACCTCAACTCCTCCTAAGTTTCAGCTGCCCCTGGCCAATGCTTTTCTGGTCCTCCTTGGTGGTCTGGTTTGGATTTTTCTCTTATGCTTCCCGGTGAGGTTCCTCAGCTCTTCGGTGCTAAAAATATCACCTAGCTGTTTCCAATCTGCTCTCTCCTCCCTGGGTTCTGAGCAGGGACGGGGAAAGGGCTCCAAATGTCACTATCTATGGCTAGTCTATCTGGTACAATCCGGATGGCAGACACAGCACCTAGCTACCCCATGGACCTATCATCCCTCTTTCCCCTGGTTGTCTTAGTCTCCCAACCCTGGGCCAGCTCCCACTCAGAACCTGGGTCAGACCTCCTCTTCCACAAAGTTCTGGAGTGCATGTGCCTAACTCCTGGACCTACACTACATCATTGTTCCATCTTTGATTCTTTCATTTCTGTGAACATGGAAAGTTCTGCATTGCTCTCTGCAGATCCAGCTTGTTTCTGAGCTGCAGATCTACATAACCAGGGTCCCACTAGATTCTCAGGCTGTCTGTGTTCAATGTGAGTAAAGGCAAGTGCATTCTCCTGACCACCCTTGTGCCATCTTCATGCCTCAGGAAGGTTCTCTGTCTGATCCTGTCCTGTAATGCTGGGTATACCCATGTCCCTGTCTTTGGTCATCTTATTCTTCCCTTCAGTGATAGTCCAGGGAGCTAGTGCACAGGCTGAAGATCTGTTCACCTGTTGCACATCTTCTATTTTGGCCCATGTGTATAAATCTTTACTAACTTATAAAAACCTTACATTGTTGCCATTTTATCCAAGGTATATTTGTTTTATTTCATTTTATTTGTGTCAACATGAAAAAAACTTGGGCCTGCCCAGAAATGGGAGATTCTGGCTCAGTTTAGAAGGCAGCTGAAAGGTGCATGGTAAAAGTGGTCTGTTCCCTGGTCTGTGGGATAGTTGACCTCTGCTCAGAGCAGCCTCACGATACTGCTACCTGGAGTCCCTAAATCTCACTGTGGAGTTCTGTGAGTCAAAGTCACTGCTGGGAGGCACACGTGGCATCCAATCCCCTCCTCCCACGGTCCTTACGACAACCTGAGAAAAGAATTCTCCAAACCCTGGTTTGAAGAATCTTAATGAGTTTGTTGGACTTGCTGAGCTTGGGGTGTGGGTTTACTTACAGAAGAGTGAGTACGCCCCCCACCCCCATTCAGAGCTGTGTTTGAAAGTCCACACCCAAACATAAATCCTGTGGTTCCCGACAGCCTCACAAAATGGTGAGAGGTCGGCCTCATGGTTTTCCTAGCTTTTATACACATAGCCGGAAAGCGGCTATGGTCAACCGATTGGCTGGAAGAGATAAGGGGAGTGACTCCTTTGCAGAGCATGGGAAGCAGGTGGGACCATGGCTCATCATTACAGGGTCAGAGGAACATCTGGGTCACAAGTTCTGTGCTCAGTCTGTCTCTGATATGTCAATTACAATCTCCAAAACAGTACAGTGAGAGCACCAGAGTTTTTACACCAGTGGCCTGGCCTGTTGAGTCATTCATAAGCCTGTTCTGAATGTGAAAAAAAGACTGCATTCCACTGTACACATGCACACTGCTACTCACCAATAAGACAGCTCATACCCTAGGGATCTAGATTTTTCTGAGTAGGACCAGTATTGTAGTTCTTCATCTTTTGCCCCTGCCTGTGCCTCCATCTCATGTTTGGAGTTTGTAGAAAATGGAGCTACCTCCCTGAGATGCTAGGCCTTGAAGGAACTTCCTAAACATATCAGGAAGAAAACAAGGGACAGACAATTCTCAGAACGTTTAGGGCAGCACAGTGGGTTTCGGGTAATGAGAAAGGCAACTCCAGCTGGCAAGCAAAAGCTGGTTTTCGGAGACAGCCAATACCTTGCTGCTGTGGTGCTGGGCACTGCCAGGCGGGCCAGTGTCAAGGCATGCCAAGGCCTGAGTCTTGAAGAAGTTACCAGAAAGCAGAAGCCCTCATTCTAAATGGATGCCAGGCTCCTTTTCCTTTGCACCATGATGGAAGCAGGCTCTGAGGCCTCAGCATTCTGCACCCAGGCTTGTTACCTGTTCCAGTTTCCCTGGAGGGCACACTGGAAAAAAAAAAAAACCAGGATTGAGTGTCACTGGGTGGCTGCCTACTGCCCTCTCTGGAAAAGTAGGAAAGGAGGGCTCACATGAGCATAATTTCTAAAATTAACACTGGATTTTGTCTTTTCCCTGCTCAGGTGACAAAAACGTATATGCCAGTTTGGGGGTGAGGAGCAATGAGCTCAGAGGTAAGAGCCACATGGACGTGTGGGTAGATGCTGGTCGTTTGAGTGGCAGAATCAAAAGAGAGAACAGGAATGAACGAAATGTTCAGGTACAGACATCTAGGTGCACCTGAACTACCAAGGAATGTACTATGGTTCACCTGAGCTCCCAGTGAGACTCCCCTGTGCACATGCAACCCAGATTTGATGTCCGTGGCACACTTGAATTCCAGGTAAGAAATATTTGCCTGAGTGCATGGGTGAGAAGGTCTAGTTCACCTACACTCCTAAGTACCTGTCTACCTGAACTCCTAAGGGAACTTTCTAGAGTACCTACACTTCAGGATGAGACTCACTATTGCACCTGTACAATGAGATGAGCCTTTCTGTTGCAAGTACACTTCCAGGTGTGTACCTCTGCCCACCTAGGTGAGTCTCCTTGGTGCATCTGACCTCTCCTATGGGACTCTCATATGCTCTTGCTTCCCAGGTGAAAATCTCTGGTGCTCTTTCAATCCCAGCTGGAACACCTGGTGCCCTTTAACTCCCAAGTGAGACTTCATAATGTGAACCTATTTCAAAGTGAGTCCCTGGTACAGTTGCACTCCCAACTGAATTTCTCTGGTACACAGGCTCTTACAGGAATTGAGCCATTTCTAGATGCTTCTCAGTAACGCAGTAGCTCCTCCCGGTGTGATCCTCTGGTGACGCTGAACTTCCAGGTGAGACTACCTGCTGCTCCTGCAATTCCAGGTGTGATTCTCTAATGTACTTGAACTTCCTGGCATGCCTGTATTTTCAGATATGACAGACTTGTATAACTTTTCTCAGATATGTGTTAGTCAAGTTCATCCACACTTGTGGAATAGACACTGCTGTAACAGTGCTTCCAGGTCAACCCTTCTAAGTGCCCCACCCCCTTGTCTTCCAGGTGAGTGTATGTGGTGCAGGTGAGCTTCCTCCTGAGACATCTGGGTTCATGTTCACTTGCAGGTGAGTCACCCTGGCAGATCTGAACAGTCAAAGCAGTCCCAGGGGTATATTTCAACTCCAAGAGTGGGTTTCCTGGAATCTGTAAACTAGCAGAAAGGACTCTGGTCCTCTGCTCCTTCCTTGAATGTGGGACTATCCTGTATACTTGAATGCACAGCCAAGACTCTGCTGCACCTGCCCTTCCACATGAGTCTCCACTGTGCACCTTCCCATGGAGTCAGGCTCTGCTGCAACTGTTCCTCAAATTCTTGATCCTGTTTGTGACTGCACCTCTGGGTGGGCCTTCTGGTGCAGCTCTGCTCCAAGTTGAGTCTCCCTGCTGCCCCTGCATCCACCAGGGGAATCTACCTTGTACAACTGCACTTCCTGATATAAGACCCTGATACATTTTCCAGGTATGTCTTCCTTGTATATCTCCAGTCATGTTATTTGCCTGATGCTGTATTTCATAGGTTAGAATCCCTTGAAATTATGTAACTACATAGCCAGTGAGACTCTCTGGCACATCCCTGCTCCCCGGAGGGACCCTCTTGTGTACTTGAACTCCCCATCAAAACTATCTCATAAGATTTCATACCTCGGTGAGTCTCATGGTGCACATAAGTACCAAGTGACTCTCCCTAATAACACTTCAGCCCCCAGGTGAGTGTTTCTGATACAGCTGCACTTCCAGATGACCTTCCCTCATCCATGTGTTCTTCCATGGGAGACGTGGAGCACCCACATTTCTTGGTGCAACCAAAATTTCAAGCAATGTATTTGGTGCAACTACATTCCCTCATGAGAAGAACTCACTCTCCTGCTATCTGAGGTAAAGTCTTCCCAATGCACCTTCCTTTTCAGATGAGTTCCTGTTGTCCCTAGACTTCAAGGTCAGACTCTGTGGTGCACTGACCTTGTGAGGTAGGGCCATCAACCTGCACCTGAACTTCCAGGTGAGACTTCCTTTTACATGTGTGCTTCTAGATTAGTCCCTAATGCAATTTTCTTTGCAGGTGGAATTCCTTGAGCAAGTAAACTCTGAGGTGAGACTTCTTTGTGAAAAACTACTCCATAGTGAGACTCTGTTCCACCTGTACTCTGATGAGACATACTTCTGCAACTGCATTCCCATGACAGTCTCCCTCTTGACTTTCCATGTGATCAATCCGATTCACCTGCACTTTCAGGTGTACTATTTGGTCCACCTGGACTCCCATATGAGGCTCTGTGTCACACCTGCGCAATCAGGTTGTGGTTATGTGCACAACAAAGTGCTTCCCCAGTCCACCTGCAATTTAAGGTGAATTCCGATGTTACACTTGCACTTCCAGCTAAGTGTCAGCACTGCGCTTGCAAATCCACGTCTGCCTACATTGTGCACATGCATTTACAAATGAGGTGAAATTCTTTTTTGCACTTGTTTTCCAAGGGGCAGTTTCCCTCAGGTGTGACTCTGATCGTCTCCATTTCAGGTGAGATCTCTTAGTGCACTTGCATTCCCAAGTAGGACTTCCAGGGAGACCTGCACTGCACTTCCAGGCTGGTCTCCAGACCAGCACAACCCAGTCTTATCTGGACTTCTAGCTGTATTTCCCAGATGTACTGTCCCTTCAGGTGCATTTTCCTATTGTGGCCTCAGAGCTAGGTAAGATGCTTTTGTACCTCCACTGCAAGATGAATCCATGCAGATCTTCACTTGCAGCAGAGTCCACTCTGTAGCTGCACTTCATGTTGAGACTTTGGGCTACAGCTGCAGATTCAGGACAGACTGTGGTTCATGTGCACTTCCAGGTATATTCCCTGGATATCCTACACTTCCGGTTAGGCATCCTAACTGCACACCGATGTAAGACACTGTGATACATCTGAACTACCATGTGAGATTTTATTGGACATCTTCATTTCCAGATGAATCTCATTGCCACATCACTTTCAGGAGAGGGTCAGTCATGCACCTGCTTTCCATGTTTACATCCCTGGTACAGCTGCATTCTATGGTAATCTGGTAGCCCTGATCTTCCGTTTTAGATCCTCTGAAGTACCTGTCTTCCTTCATATATCTCCCTATGGCTCCTGCACTTCCAAGTGAAACACCCTGGCACATCTGCTCTCACTGTCATGGTGTACCAGAATGTCTAGGGGACACCTAGGGGAGACGCTCTTGGATATATGCATGCCAGGTGTGTATATTTGTTGCAAATGCCCTTCCAGAGTGGACAGTATAGCACACCAGGACTTCCAGTTAAGACCTTATTGTATGCCTGTCCTCATAGGTGAGACTTTTACATTCCTCTTTACTTTTAATATTTGTAATTATGAATGGTTGTTAGCCACCATGTGGGTGCTAGGAACCAAACCCTGGTCCTCTGCAAGAACAGTCAGTGCTATTAACCACTGAATCATTTCTCCAGCCCCTCTTCTTTACTTTTATGTGAGATTCCAAGGTTTATGGGTTTCTGTGTTTCATCTATTCTTCCAGGTCAGATTCTGTGGAGGACCTGCACTTCTACATGTATCTCCTTGGTACACTTGCCCCCAAAATTATGTTGTGTGATATGCTTTCATACTCATCATGTTTGATCACTTGTGTCATTTGAATGCCTTTGGTGCACAAGAATGCCCAGCTGAGCCTCTCTTTGCCCTGGAGTTTAATATGCAACCTTCAGAGGAACCTGCAATTCCAGATGAGTTCCTGTGATGCACCTGCAGTCCCATGTAAGCTTCTGTGGCACATTTGTACTTCCAGTATAGTATCCCTACAGAAGATGGAGGTACAGGTGAGATTCTCAGATACAACTTAACTCTTTGGAGGAAATTATCTCTTGCACTCAAAATCAGTTCAGAAACCAAAATGCAATTGAATTCTCAGATCAGATACCTGTGTGCATGCACTTCTAGGTGAGTCTGCCTGCTGCACCTGCACTCTCAAGTGAGTCTCACTGGTATATATGATCTTCAAAGTGAATCACCCTGGTGTACCTGTACATGCCAGTGAGCATCTTTGGTGTAACTACACTACTAGTTAAATCCATTTTACACTCACATATCTATTTTAGTCTTCCTGATGCAACTGCACTCTGAAGTGAATTTCTCTCATACATCAGTACTGACACGGATACTCACTTGAACACATTACACTACTATTTGTATCTTCCCAGTACACCTGTACTTCTACAGGAAACTCCCTGATGCATCTAAACATTTAGGAATATCTTTCTGGTACAAAAACATTTCCGGATGAGACTCACAGATGCAGCTTCACTTCTAAATAAGACTTTGTGGCACCTGCACATCTAGGTGTAACTCTATAGCACAGGCTTTCTAGGGTGATACTTTCTGTTAAACCTACTATTTTGGGTTTATTTCCATGATTCACTTGCCCTTCTAGTTGAATCTCCATCATGCTTCTGCACATGGCTATGATCTGAGCTCAGTGAGATCACTCCTTATTCCCAGGACTAAAGCTTGACCCACCCCAACTAGAATACAGGCCCTAAGGAAAACCCTACCCAAGTCAGGATTATTCTCTGCATTATGGTCTCAAAGCCCCTGTTGCTCATCTCCTCACACATATACTTTGTAGGTTTTATCACTTCTCTCTATCAAAGGAAAACTCTATCACAACCTGTGGCTGCCAGTGCTCAGGGTATAGTCTCTTCCCACTGCTATGATCTGCTTCCCCTTTGCAAAAGTTCCACTTATCTTTCAATAATCTCCTTATAAATTTTTCTTATTTTCTTGAGATTTCATTTTTTGACATTTCCGGTAACGTTTTTTTTAAGCATTTCATCACATCTCAGTGATCTGAGATGCCCCTTTTAGCAAGTGTGCAGTTCCTATGCATTGTGCTTATGCCTTTCATCCAGCACTCGGTTTCAATGCCCTCTGTGTACAGCACAGCCACACACTGACACCACTGCCATTCTCCAGTAGAGTTTATGGTACTTCAGTTTTTTTCCCCCAAATGAGCTTTAAAATTAAGCTCAATTAAGTTGATCAGAAAAAAAAAAAAAACTTCTTGATGTTATTCATTGCAATCTTGTTAAATGTACGTATTGATTTGTGGAGAATTTGTACTTTATTATCATTGAGCCTTTTCATACTAGACTATAGAATGTCCTTTTAATTATTCAAAGCTTCCTTGATTGCCTTTCAGAAATTTTGAAGCTCTGTTCCACAAAGCTTATGGAAGGCCACTCTTCTGAGCTAAGCTCTTACAGGAGAACCCAGCAGACCAGGACAAATCAGAAGAAAATAGCTCTGCAAAACTAAACACTGAAAAGTTCCCATTTTCCAAAAATCAGAGGGATACAGCCAAGGATATAAGGAAGTCCCTCTGCTTTATCTTAACAAGGAAAGTCATTTCAAGTTCATAATCTGCAGATGTTGATTTTAAGCTTTATTGCATTGTGGTCTGGTAGAATGCATGGAATTATTTCAGTCTTTTTGTAATTGTTGAGGTTTTTTGTGCCCCAGTATATGGTCGATTTTGGAGAAGGTTCCATGGGGTGCTGAGTAGAAAGTATGTCCTTTGGTGCTTGGGTGGAATACTCAGTAAATGTCTGTTAAGTCCATTTGATATATGGTATTGTTTAATTCAGATGTCTCTCTGTTAACTCTCTGCCCTGTTTACCTATCTAATGGAGACAGTGGGGTATTGAAGTCCCCTACTATTAATGAGTTGGGATTAATCTGGGTCTTAAAGTCCTGTAGTATTGTTTTAATGAAGTTGAGTGCACCAGAGTTTGGTGAATATATGTCCATGATTATAATATCTTCTTGGCTTATTGTTCCTTTGATCAGAATGAAGTGGTCCTCTATCTCCTCTGATTAGTTTTAAAGTCTATTTTGTCAGATATTAGAATTGCAGCGTCTGTTTTTTTTCTTAGTACCATTCACTTGGCATATTTTTTTCCATCCTTTCACCTTAAAATAGTACCTGTACTTGAAAATGAGATGAGTTTCTTGCAGACAATAAAAAGATGGGTTTTGTTTCTTAATCCATTCATCTAGTCTGTGTCTTTTCACTGGGGAATTCAGTCCATTGTTATTTAAAGTTATTAATGAAATATGCGCATTGAATCCTGTCATTTTTATTTCTGTTCACATACTTGATATACCTGTACTTTTCGACAGTTATACCTTTATTGAATTTCTTTCTGCAACCCCTTGGGTATAGTCATTCCCTTCTTCAGCTCTTTGTATTGCTTTAAGAACTCTCTGAAGGGCTGGTTTTGTGGACATGAATTCCTTCAGCCTATTTATGTCACGGAAGATTTTTCTTTCCCCTTTGACTATAATAGACATTTTGGCTGGGTGTAGTAATCTGGGTTGGCATCAGCGGTCATTTAAAACTAGGAATACTTTGGCCCAGGCTCTTTTGGCTTTCATAGTTTGCACTGAAAAGTCAGCTGTAATCTTAATAGGTTTTCCTTTACATGTGACTTGTTGTTTTTCTTTTGCAGCTTTCACTATTGTTTCTTTGTTCTGTACATTTAGTGTTTTTACTATGATGTACTGTGGAGAGTTTCTTTTCTGGTCCTGTCTATTTGGTGTTCTATATGCTTTTTGTATTTGTATGGACATGTCTTTCTTTAATTTTGGGAAAATTTCTTCTACAATTCTGTTGAAGATTGGCCATGCCATTATCTTGAGAGTCTTCTCTTTCTTGTATGCCTATGATTTGTAAGTTTGGTCTTTTTATGGTGTCACACAATTCCTGCAGATTCCATTCTTGTGCTTTCTTAAATTTTTCATAATCTTTGCTTGAGTGGTCTAGTTCGTCCACTTTATCTTCCAGTCTTGATACTCTGTTTTCCATTTCATTCATCCTATTGGTGAGGCTTTCTCCTGTCATTTCTAATTGGCTTACTGAGTGATTCACTTCCTTCTTCATTTCAGCCTGAGTAGTCTTCAATACTTCTAGCTCTTTTTTGAATTCATTTAGAAGTTTATCTCTATCTTCCTTCAGTTGTTTGATTTCTTTGTGTGTTCTTTAAATTCACTGAATTCTTTCATCATGTTCATAATTGTTCTTTTGAGTCCCATGTCCTGCATTATCTCTAGGGGGATTCTCATTGTATTCCTCTAGAGGACTATTGGTATTTGGTGGGGAAATGTTATTTTGATTTTTCATGTTATTATTTTTTTCTCTGTGATTTTGACATGTGAATTTCTTTTGTAGCTTCTGATTCTTGTGTGAGACTCAAGCCTTCAAGTTTAGTTCTGCTTCTTTTTGTAAACTTAATGTGCCTTTGTGGTTTACTTTTAGGGCATGAAAAGCTGGTCCATCTAAGCTTCTGGTTCTCTCTTTTGATTTTATATTGGAGTGGCCAAATCACTTTTGTCTTCAGGAGTTCCCACAGAAGCCCAAGTCAGATGAGGCTCAGATGCTCTCAGGCTTTCTCCTAACTGCTGGATCCCTCCAGGAAAGATGTTGTCCTCAGGAATTTGGGGGTTGGACTGGCCTGGGAGCAGGGCCCAGGAAAGATGCTGGTCTCAGGCAGCTGGTGGCTGTGCCACCCAGGGATGCAAAGGGATGTGGGCAGGAAGAGGCCCCAAGGGCTCCTGGGGACTGCAGGGAGGAACTGGGTTGGTCTGGATGCAAAGCATCAGGAAGCAGTGGTGGCTCCAAGCAGAGCGGTCAGCCCCAGTGTCTGGGGTGCCAAGACAAGAAATGGGCCAGTACCCAGGCTAGGAGGAGAGACGGGGTGGGGTGGAGTCGGGGGGGGCAGCGAATGAGGCTGGGGGAGTCAAGGCATGGTGGGTGCATGGACTTGTCCAGGAGAGAGGCTGGCAGACTGTGCAGCCCAGGGAAGCAGAGGGAGGTGAGGGTGGAACCAGGCCCAGGGGGCTCCTGGGGACCATGAGAAAGAACTGGGTTGGTCTGGATGCAAAGGATCAGGAAGTAGTAGTGATTCTGGGCCGAGAGGTCAGCCCTGGTGTCCAGGAAAGAGGCTGGTGGGTTGTGCAGCCCAGGGAAGCAGAGGGCAGTGAGAGCGGGACCAGGGCCAGACGGCTCCTGGGGACTGCGAGAAGATGAACTGGGTTCATCTCCATGTCTGGCTTTTATGTGAATGCTGGGGATTTAACTCAGGTACTCCTGCTCTCATAGCAAGTGCTCTTTTTCACTGAACCATCACCCCAGCATTCTCCAATCTTTTGAAAATCATTTCCATAGGTTACCACAGAAGAGACAAATGGAGCATATTGAACATTTAGGTGACAGATCCTGGTTTAGTGTAAGCACCTAACCAGAATAATCAGTGACTTTAGGCACTACTTTTCACTAGGGCTTGAAACCTCAAATGAGGCTTCGTCCTGGCTTTTGCCTCCCTTATAGTGTCTTGGGGTCCAAGAACAAGGAGGATGCCTCACCAAGACCAAGGGCCAATGGGCAGTCTTTGGGAAGTAGAGAATGAGGCCTGAGTTCTTATTGGTGGTCAGAGATGGAAGACTTGGGAAATCTGGCTCCTGAGCTCACAGAGCAAGAAGAAGGGAAGGTAGTGAAACTTTGAAGCCCATATTGCTCTCGGATTCAGTCTTACAGGAGTGCATATGTCTAGGCATGTCTCACTTAAGAATAGAGAGCTCTAGGGGAAGTCTGATGATTCCCCCAACTCAGATCATGAAGTCCTTGACTCTGGACTTCCTATTTGCCATTTTTCTTGTGGGGTAGCCGTATGTCCCACTTTCCCAGAAGGGATTGGACTCAGCAGGAGTTAGGGACTCTTGGCCACTCAAGCCCATGAGGCTTGAAGCCACATTTGTAGAAGATTCTGGGCCTTTCTGCTATGTTTACTATATGTGAATCTTAATGACTACATTTTGTTAGGAGCCTGAGTGAGTTTGTTAACAGAAGTTCCTTGGCTCTCAGTCAGCGCTCCAGATGGCTCCTTGTTAGTGCTATTCCAGACACCTATAACCAAGAAAGAAGGGCTCAAACAGTACTCCAACTTGTGTCTCCCACCTCTCTGGGTTGTCTTGTTCATGACCAGGCTGACTGAGGTTCTGCTGTGTCTTACACCCAGAACATTCTCAGTAAGATGAACTTGGCCCCACTTGGATACTACAGTCCACATGTATGAAGGAGGCCATGGCATGTGATCCCACTCTCCAACTGCCTTGTCTTGGAGTGTCTCCAAATCCCCGTGTGAGGTCTGGCCAGACAAATCTCTGCCCATGTGCGCTTACTTAAGGAACTGTCAGGCTCAGGTGACCCCTACCTCATGCTTGCTTTCTGGCCTCTGGTATCAGTGGTCAGCATAGACTCAGCTGCTGGGTAAGACACTGTGGTGCCCATGAACTCCCAAATGGTTCGATTTTGTGCATGCTCACATCCTGAAATGCCTATCTGGTTCAACTTAAATTTTCAAGTGTGACAACTTGATATCACTTTTTTTTCCTATGTGAGACTCCCTAATGTACATGTACTCACTCCTATGTAAGATGCTCTGCTGCAACAGAACCCCAGGTGAGTCTCTCTTGTACTCTAGCACCATCATTTTGTGTCTTATGGTGTTTGTAAACTTCATGGTAAGATTTCCTCGGGCACCATGACTCCCAACTGAGATTCCCTTTTAGAAATTCACTTCAAGATGGTCTGCTCCTTATGCCAAGCAGGGCAGCTGCTCATGCAAATGAACAGTGATGATTGTCCCAACCAAGGCACAGTCCTTGATATAGATAAGGGACTGCGCTTGTAGCAGTCAAAGCAGAACTTGATACTAATGAAGTGTCTGTTTGTACAATACACAGGTCCTAGTGTTCCCACTATGCCCTGGGTAAAAAAAAAGTGTAGATTTAGCTAGAATTCTCCAAAGCTTGAGGTGGCAAAATTGTGATTCAAGCAGTCTTGAAACAGTCATTGCTGGAGCATTTCTCTCTGTTGACAGAGCTATGTCTGACAGCCATGCAGCTAGATTTGCCATGTAACTTCCTCAAGGTGTTTTTGAGTCTTCAAAGCAGGCTATGCTGACATGAAGGAAATCTGGCTGACTGTTTGGCTGTCAGTCCTTCACTGAAGGTAGTCAGGACATAAAGAAAACACTAACAGCTGTTAATTAGGTAAACAAGTTTTCCTGACCCCCTTAGATATTGAAATTTTTAAAAGAAAAAGGAATATTAAAATGATTAAGTACAATAAATTCATATTATTAACAGTAAAAGTGATATAAACATTCTGTTAACTCCTGCACCCGAGTTCCCAGGAGAGTTGACACTCTTAAATATCTTAGTGGGATGAGAGATTTGCAGCATGGATAAAAAATCTTTGCATACAATAAAATTTAGTTTTATTATCATAGTTTTGTACTGATTGTATCTTCTAAGCCACCAATATCCAATGTGGTTGTTTTTGGAGATACGGCCTTATGGTAGTGATTACTACTTTATGAGGTCTTACGTGTAGAATGCTGATCTAATAGGATTGTTGTTCAGAATTGAAGAGACACTGACAGCCTACTTTCCGTAGCCCACTTTTGCCCTTGCCATGTGAGAACTCAGTGAAAATATGGCTATTTTAAGGCCAGGAAGACAGAACGTACCTTGAACCTAATCGGTTCAAATAAATTTATGCTGTGCAGGTCACACACTCTGAGGTATTTTGTCATGCATCTCAATTAGGTTAGTATACTTTCATTGATTTTGGAAAACAGGTACATCTGCAGGTTCTACATCTTTGGATTCAAGCATATTGCTAATCAAAAATATTTGAAACAGCATCTGTTCCGAAAACAGACAACCATTTCCCTTGCCTTCTTCCTAAAACATCCAGTATTTATGTAGCCGTTACATGGTAGTATGGAGACATGATTGAATGTATACAGAGGGATGTGGTAAGTTACATGCAGCCTTTCATATAAAGGGCTTGAGCATCTGTGAACTTGAATATTCCAGGGGCATCTTGGAAACATTCCTTGAGATATTAAGTGATGCCTAAATAAAACAGTGTGTTTCTGGAGAATAATTCTGTTATTTCCTAAATTATTGTGGATCTATTATCCATCTCCATAATTTTGCCTTTTATACAGTATGGAATAAAATGATGATGCATAAATGTCTTTTCTTTTCATATACCATTTAGGATTCATTATTTTTTTTCTTTCTGTTCCTTGGTGATGTTCAAAGGAGGAAGTGACCACAGGCTGAAGATCTATTCTTTTTTTAAAGATTTTATTTTTATTTTAAATTATGTGTGTGTGAATTTGAGATTCTGTGTGTGATTGCAGTGCCAGCAAAGATGTCTGATTCCATCGAACTGGAGTTACAGATAGTTGTGAGCTTTACAACATGGGTGCTACCAAATGAATAACTTTCCTCTGGAAGAGTAGCATCAGCCCTTAACCACAGAACCATCTCTCTAGCAGCAACATTCACTCTTTGACCAGTGTAGGGAATGCTGCTTTAGCAGATTATCAACACTGTAAAGAAACTTGAGAATTTATCCAGGGCTCACATTCACTCATCTCATTTTAATGGGGTAAGTGTGAGTCTAGGTGGGCCAATAAGAAATGAAATATTGACATTGTTTAGAGAGGACTGTATTGTAAGTGTCCTCCTCCTTCCTGTTCTGTGGGTGGTCCTGTGCTCAGAGCAACTGACCAGCTCTGCTGACTGGGATCTCAAAGCTTCCTGGTGAGGAAGTGCCCAAGCCTGTTCTGGTTTAATGACAATGGCCATAAAAAGAAGTACAGCAGCACCATATAGTGCCTACTCTTGCAGCCTGCCTTGTTCAGAGATCCACATACTTCTCTGAACATCAAAGGAGGATGAGCCTGTTGTATACATGTACACTGTGGTTCAGAGATAGCTGTAGCATTGTACAGAGTTCTGGAATTTTCTGTTAAGGGCCAGGCCATTGCAGTTCCTGTACTCTGCACCTGTCTGTGCTATCATCTCATTCTCAGTGTCTGTGGAAGATGGAGCTCTGTCCCTGAGGAACCAGTCCCAGAAGGACCTTCCTGATCATGCTGCCATGAAAACGAGTCATGAACCAAAGAGAAAATTTCACAGCAATTTGGGAAAGTGGAAATGTCACTGAAATTTGGGGATGTGAGGATCCATTTGGCCAGGCTATTCTGATCTTTGGAGATATCCAGAATGATGCTCCTGTGGGGATGGGCACTGCCAGGTAGGCCATATTAAATGCAGGAGAGGAACAAATCCAAGGGGAGTTGCTAGAAAGCACAGGTCCCAGAAACAATGGGTCTCAGTCTTCCCTGTTTGGAAGACATCTGATCCCCATCCTGTGTTTGCTTGAAAAGGGCAGATTCTGGGCCCTCATTCTTGTGTGTTTAACCATGCAACCTATGCAGCTTCCCTGGAGAAATACTCCCAGGATGTCACTGGCTGTCTCTTACCCAAGCCAGAAAGAGAGGAAACACATAGTCCACATGCTCATTAATGCTAATGGCAGTGCTCACTTGTAACTGTTCCCTACAATTAGTGCAAAGAACTACCAACCAAAGCAAGGGAAAGGGAGTAATGAACTCAGGCTGGGGTGACCTGGGGGGTATAGTTGAATGATGCTAGGCTGAAGAACAGATTCAGGAATCACCTCTGGTGACAGATGGACACATCCAGGTGTACCTGAAATGCTGAATGAGATTCCCAACTCACCTGAACCCTCAGGTGAGACTACCTTGTGCACCAATACTTAATGTAAGATGTCCTGTTGTAGCTGAACTCCAGGTAAGGACAGCTGGTCTACTTTTTACATGTTCAGCTGAGAGGCCTTGGTGTGCCTGCTGTCCTATGTGAGATTTCCAAGTGTACCTGCATTTCCAGTTTAGACTCATTGGTGCTTCTTTCATGAAGGAATCTTTGTTCCAATCACACTTCAAGATGAGTGTTCCAGGTACATCTGAATTTCTGGGTGAGCATCCCTGATTTCCTGGAGCTCTGGAATGAGAATCACAGGGCTCCTGGTTCTCATATGAAAGACTCTGTTGCACTTGCACTCCCGTGTAGGACTGACACCCTGGAGCACTTCAGATACCAGAAGAGACTGCTGGTGCACATATATTTCCATGTGAGTTTCCCTGGTGTATTTCCATTCCCAGCTGAGTCTCTGTGACGCTTTCAATGATAGTGGAGTCTCATGGAGTATGTGCAATTCCATGTGAGCCTCCTTGATGCAACTTCATTCCTGATGAGACTCTCTAGTGAGCCTGCATTGCTCCTTGAGAGTCTCTAAGACATTTGAACCTGAAGGAGAGGTGCCTCAGTGCACCTGTACTATGAGACCTGACAGTCCAGTGCACACATTCTTTCTGACCAGACTCTCTAGTGTCCCTGAATCCCCAGGTGTTTCTCCCTCGAGAACCTGCGCTTCCAGGTCAGATGTTATGCTGCTACTCCACACCCACTGGAGTATTTGCAGCATATCTGAACTTGCACATGATGTGTCCTGCTGCTCAGTGCTCTTAGATGTGTCTCCTTGTAACATCTTTACTTTCTGGATACTCCCTGCTGCACCAGTACTCCCAGATGAGTCTGCATGGCACACTTGTACTTCCAGCCAGGAATCCCTAGTGACAGCTGCACTTCCAGATTTGATACTCTCCCATTCCTATCCTTACAAAAATGGCTCACAAATGCATCTGCATTTCTGGGTGAGACTGTCTTGTGCACAACTATTTCCAGGTTGGACACTGTTTTGTATCAGAAATCTTCTGTGTCCCTCTGATGTGCCTGCACTTCCACTGCTGACTCTTGATTCATCTGTCATATGTGAGTCATCCTTCCTCATCTTGACTTTCTGAGGAGAGTCTCTGGTGACATTCTACTTCTAGAATGCACACCTTGGTGTACATGTACTTCTAGGTGAGACTCCCTAGTGTTCCTGCACTGCTGGTGAGACTGTTAACTGCATCCCCACTTCCAAGTGCGTGATGCACCTGTACCTGAAATCAGAATCTCTGGTACACCTGCCAGTGTTGGTGATGTGTTCTGGCGTCCCTGACTTTCCAGGCATACCCAAACATTCTGATGTCTTTTCCACTGTTGTAACAGAAGAGAGGTTCTGGTGCATCTTCAAATCCATGTCACATTCCCTGGTGCATTTTGAATCACAGATGAGACATGGTGGCTTATGTATTTCTAGCCAATGTTCCCTGGATCTATGCACTTGACAGTTAGCTTTATGGTATGCCTGACGTGGAATACTTGTCAGTTGTACATGGAACTTGTTCAGGAACTTGTACATGGAACACTTGTTCAGGAGATTTTTGGTGCAACCACACTTCTGGGTGTGAATCTCTAGTGCATCTCAACCTCCAGATGACACTTTCTGCTATATGTGCACTTTCGGATGAGATTTCCTGCTTCATTTGCACTTCCATGTGAGACTTCCTTGTGCACATGCGCCCTGGGGTATGATTCTTTGTTGTGCCTACCCTTCCAGGTCAGACATCCTGTTGCATTTTTGCTCTAAGGTGAATCATTCTGGTGCACCTGAACTTTCAGATGAAACACCCAGATTTAACTGCACTTGCACACAAGATTCACTGTGCTGAGTGCACTCCTAACTGAGCATCCCAAATGCACATGTACTCCTAGTACTATCTCCCTTGTGTACCAGTACTTTGAGATAAGACTTCCTGCTGTTCCTTTACTTCCAGTGAGTCTGCTCACTTGTTCTTACAAAGGAGTCTCCCTATACTTGCAGTGCAACTGAACTTTCAGTTGAGACTCTCTGATGCATCTTCAGATCTGGGTGATATTCCTTCATATACCTATACTTCAAGGTGAGTTTCCCTGTTTCTGTTAGACACACTGGTGAAATACCCTTTGCAATTTAACACATAGAGGAGACTGTCTGATACAAACACAGTTCATGCTATGTCTCGCTCTTACACCAGCATTTCCAAATGCATTTTCTTGGGCTGTCTCCAGTACCTGGTGAGTCACACTGGCATGTCTGCACTTCAGATAAGTCCCCCTGATGCGACCTCAGCTCATTCACATCTGTGTTTTTTTGGCACAAGACCTGCACAGGATCAAGCCATTAACATTCTAACATGAAGAGGGGAGGGACTCATGAGGCCTACCATCACTTGATGGTTGCTACGGAAGGAAGAGTCAATTTTCTTCAGGAATGTGGCCCTTGGTATATTGCTCTTGATCCTGTGGGCAGCCCTATACTTATGCCTGTGTGAGCAGCACTAATTGGACTCAATGGAATGTAACAATTAAATTTAAAGAGGACAGGAAGGTGGGAGAGGGAAGTTTGGGGATGGGGTCTAACAGATGTAGAAGAGGGGAAATAAGGGATAGCACCAAAACTCATTGCATACATGTATGAAATTCTCAGAAAAAGAGACTTCCCTACAAAATATATATTCTCATTTTGTTTCTTTTAGAACATTTCATTTGACTGTTGATAGTTTCCATCTGGTCTTATACTGTGGCCATCTGGTTTTCTAAGTTCTTTAAAATTTGTTTTATATTGACACTATTTGTAGCTGTTTCTTCTATGTGTGTTTCTTGCTTCCCACATCTCTAGTGTGTTCCCATTGGCTGGCAACTCTCTTCTCCTAGCATGTGTCACAGTTTACAGATTCTTAACATCTGGCATTTTTCTTGCTGGAGATGATGGGCACTGCCTTGTACAGTCTAGAACTTATTGACTTGTGTCCAGGCTGGCAGTTGGACTCCAAGAGGGTGTCTTTTGTTCTATAGGCTCAATTTAAACCTTGTTGGAAGGCATATGTTGTGTCTCTTGCTCTAGAGCTGAGAGGTCTCCTCTTCCTCCCCAGCCTTCTAGGTTATTGCACATGGTTACCAACTGTTACCCCTCTCTCTAGCTTCTTCGGATGCAGGCAATTCTCAGCACTGTGCAGCTTCTAGACTGTTCCCTTCATTCCCAGAATGTCAGAAGCTATTCTCTGGAAGCCTTTACACACAGTTCCATTACACACTCTGGGTTCCATTACATACAGTTAGCTTGCCACTCACAAGATTTGAAGGATCCCTATGCACTTGTCTGAATCACCACAATATGTAGTTTCTTCTTTCTGATTTTCTGCTCTAAAAATCCTAGCTATCCCAATCTCCTCTAACGCTGACAGACCTCTGCTAGGCCAATGTTCTCTAGTGGTCCTGAAATTACTCCCAGCAGAAGTAGAGAAGAATGTATGGCTCTGGTAAAATAGTATGCTGCCTGCTCTCTGATGTCTGCAAACAGTGCTGCATCTCTTATTCATTACTAATGGATGTATTTGGAAGGGTTTTCCATTGCATCATGATAGAAGTGCAAAATTGTGCATTTTCTCTTTCACACAAGGTTGTGTGTTCTTCAGGCCTGGCTCTTTTTCTCACACTTCTTGTTGAATGACACCTACAGGCAGGCACCACCAAAAGGAGCATGATGAGCTGTCTCCTTTCTTATCAAGACTGCCCAGTGCTACACTGTATGGCTGAAGCTTGACTTACCTAGCAGGTCCCTGATCAAGAATATTGGAGACATCAACATTATGCTATTGCTAATGGCATCAGTAGAAATGTCTTTGGTCAGTGTTTTTCATATTTGTGGAGCTATACCTTCAGAGAAACTTGGAGAAGGCCTCACCAAAATCCACTGCATCTGTTCTTTCATTATTCCTTGAACATCTCCTGTAGCAGTACCATTCTGTGTTGTCTAGGAGCTATGCCATTGTATATACCCTCTGCATTGGGGAGATGGGGAAGTTCTCCACCCTGATATGCACAGAATAGACCAGATTTTGGGCAGATATGACCTGGGGGGAATGAATAACAGTTCCCAGCAGATGGAATACATATTTCTCTTCCTAGAAACTGGGAACAGCCTATTTGATATCCTTGAAGCTCATCTGGTATTTTAGTTACTTTTCTGTTACTGTGATAAAACACCATTACCAAAGTGACTTACAGAAAGAAGAATTTATTGGACTTATAGTTCCACAGGGATAAGAGTCCATCAGGGTGGAGAGGCATGGCAGGAAGCAGCTAGAGCAAAGAGCTGAGTGCTCATATCTTCAAGCTGGCACAGGAAGCAAAGAGGGAAATGGGACTTGGTTATGAACACTCAAAGCCCACACCCACTCACATGCTTCTTTCTGCAAGGCCACACTTTCTCAGTCTCTTCAAACAGTGACACCAACTGACCAAATTTTCAAGTACTTGAGCCTATGGGGGACACCTCATTGAAGCCGTCACAACTGTCTTTCCATGCATTTATTGCTGTGACCTGGGTGTGTGTTCCCATTGTCCTCCTTTTATATGGTCTGCTTGATTTTCTTTTTGTCATTGGGTGTTTTTTAAATATTTTGACTGAGTCTAAGAGAATCACATGCAAAGCATTTTGATCATATTAATACCCTCACCTATCTCCTTTCAGTTCTACTCCTAGTTCCTGAATCCCCCTCATTTAATGTTTTCTATTCTTATGGGGAAGAGGCCTACTGAATCTAATTTTTGTTCCCCAAATATTGTTGCATAGGCTCCCTCCACTGGAGCACACTCAACCTAACCAGCATCACACCCTTAAAGAAAACTGACTATGCTCTCCAAACAGCTAACAATTGCCAGTAGTTCTTCAGCCAGGGCTGTAAGGCTGAGGCTTCATGCCCATCTACCTGCTTTTGTACTGGGGCTTTGTCTGACTCTGGTTTACACAGGCCTACACGCACTGTCACAAGCACTCTAGGTTCATATGTGCGACTGTCCTGCTGAGCCAGAGAATACTGCTTGCTTGCATGCGTCCATCGTCTCTGGCTCTTATAATCTTTCCAACCATGCATCCCCAATAATCCCTAATCCTTGGGAGGAGTGAGAATGATATGTGTCCCATTGAGGGCTGAGAACTCTGCAGTTTTTTTCCATCACTCTTTGAGACGTTATCATTCTGTAGCCCAGGCTAGCTGAGAACCTCTGATCCTCCTGCCTTAGGTTTTTAAGTGTTACAGTTACAGGCATGTGTCACCACATCCTGCCTCATTAGATTTTCATCTTCTTCTAGCTTTGGTATAGGTCAGGAAGATCTTTGTTTTCGTGATATAAACAGCAGACATTCTCTACTTACTAATTACGTGTTTTGACATTATGTTTTACTTTTGAAAAGTCTCTCAAATTTTTCTGTTGGAATATAAATTTATATAACACTATTACCACCAATTTTTATGTGTTCTGGTTTTTGTGCAGTATTTAGAAATCTTTCCTTCTTAAATTGTAGGGCAATTCAGACATACAAATTCCTTTACTTACAAAGTTAAGTTGTAGTGACATTTACTATGTGCAATCTGTGATGTATTGGTACTTATTCTGAGACATGCCCAAAAAGTTCAGGTCCAAGTTCATGTTTTTCAAATATCTTTTCAGTTTTTCTAGTAGAGTAGAACTTGACCTGTACCCAGGAGTCCTGGAGAAGAGCATAGGTTAAGGTTTGCCTACCTTGTGTTCTGGAATGTTCTCACTGCAGAGACTCTCCCCTTGTGACTTCAAGCAGAGCATCAACCCCTTTCATGCAGGACAATATGGAGAACAGGATCCTCCAAATACTTAATGCTTTGGCCCCCAGAAAATAAACTGAAAATTCATTCCCTACTGAGTCATCAGAGCACTATGCCTGTGAGCTGAACACTGAACGACCTCTCCTTCCATCAAGCGCTGAGTGCACCTCAAGGACAGCCCTTTAGTACAGGCCATCCTGGGGGGAAACCTTTTCTACCATACTTCCTCAAACCTGTGCTGCCAATCTCCCCACACTGCTCCATTTAGCCTTCTTGACTCCACTCTATCAGGGGAACGTTGTCCAGATCTGAGAAGCCCATGGAACAGGATCAGAGTACTGGCCTGGTCCCCTACAATTTCCCACTGTGTTAGCCCGTCCCATTGCAGTGGACCCTCTTCCGGTGGTCCCTCCCCACTTCAGCAATCTCTCCCCACTTTGTTGATCACCCCTCCAATGAGTAATAATGCCTCCCCACTGCAATGACCCTCGTCCTCCCTTCAAATATTTGATTCATACAAAGACTCTTCTTAACACAGATTTGTTCCTTATTTGACAGTAGCACCATTTATTAAACAGTTCCTCACACCGCAGTGACCTGAGAAGCCTTCTTGGGTTTTTGCACAGTTCTCACACCTCAGGCTGTATTCTCATATCTGCTCCTCTTTGTCAATTTTATTTGTGTCCAGTACATACCTATGGCAACACCACCCCTGACCTCTGTCCTAGGGGATCTTGTTCATCATTTGTCTTTCCCAATAGGAAGTACAATTAACTTGCCTTTAAATATTTATTTGTTCTTTACTAGCAATGATGCCTAAGAAATACATTGATTTTTGGAACATTTTATCTCATTCCCATTGACTGTCTTCACACCAAAATACAGAACGCATTTAGTTGCCCAGAGATTCTTGATTGTCTTCCTTCAGAAGGCAGTTTTCCTGTTTTCCAACTTTTCTAGAAGGTCACTATTTTGGACTGAAGTCATATTCTCCTTTGATTTCTCTTGCTGTGATCAAACACTGACCAGAACATAGTTGGACAGCAAAAGGCTTATTTAGGTTACAGTACAGTTCTTCATTGAAGGAAGCCAGAGCAGGGGCTTAAGCAGGACTGGGAGGGAGGAACTGAAACACAGACCATGGAGGAATGATTCTTGTTGGCTTGATCTCCATGGCTTGCTCAATTACTTTCCTTATGAAGCTCAGACCCATGTGGCCAGGGATGGCACTGTCCACAGTGGGCTGGGCACTCCTGTGTCAATTTCCAATTATAAAAATATCTTACAGACATAACCACAGGCCAAACAGATGGAGGTAATTCCTTAACTGTGGTTTCCTCTACCCAGATGCCTCTAGTTTTTGTCAAGATAACAAAAACTGACCAGAACATTTGCCATTTTAAAATAGACATCAATTTTTGCTTTAAAATGGCAGCAAAAGCAGGCCAAACAAATATATATCCAATTAAAATATCTTCTGCCTTGGAGATTGACAGCCAACCATTGATAGAAATGGGAAAAATCTAGAAGTGCCCCCACAGGGTGCCAGCCCATTGTGCAGATGGGATTAAATGAAGATCCTGGAGAGGCAGGTCGGATGCTCAGTCCACACAACAAAGGCACCACAGGCAAGGTCTGCACAAGCAAGCCCAGCTGGGGCAGATAGTTAAGGGAGGGACGTGGCCTTTATGCCTTTGGGCTGCTGTACAGCATTACAGCTGACTATAGGTGGTCAATATGCCTTGGGGAACTTTGGCTGGGAGATTGGCATATCGACCAGCTGTGAAAATTGTCTGAGTTGATCCTGTTTCCCCATCTGACTAGATTCTCAGAGACATTTTTCCTCAGGAACTCACATCTAACACTTGGAAATAGATTGGGCTTTCAGACCTGAGAAGCTGCTGCTCAGAGCAATCGAGTTACTGTCTCAAGGACACAAAGCAGAACAGGGATATGAATGCTGAGCAGTTCTGTTTCTGCTACATTCATCTCTGATATTACTTATCAAGGACATGGGGCCTCAGAAAGGAGGTCGCATAGGAGGAGACCTTAGCATTGCGAGAAAAGGCACTTGGGTCAGCATCACAAGAAACACCACCAGAGAGAGCACTTCTGGAGGAGTGCCATTGTTTGAATCTGAAGAGAGTTGACTCATTTATTCATTCCTTTACTCATTCACTTAGTTGTCTTTCTGGTCTTTTTCTCTGTGCCAACCCAAGCTCTGGCCCCAGAGAATCTGGCCCAGGACCTTCCTGCTGTGCTCTGAAAGCAGCTGCAATCAATGTGTGAAGTTCCCAGGAAGGAGCTACATGAGCTGTCAGACTTTGATTGCCAAGGCCCCTGGGAATGCTGTTCTAGGGTCACCAACACTTGCTAAGAATGTTCTGCACACCTGCAGAATACTGACAATCAGTTCCCCATGTGAGATCTGGACTCTAAAAAGTGAAATAAGTCTGTATCCATGTTCCCTCAATTTGCTGGCAAGACTGACACCCACAGTGGAGAGGACAGAAGCTGGCTCTTTAGCATGTGGTAGGGAGAAGGTCACTGGCAGATCTGTGTTTAGAAGCTGGCCACACCTTGCTCTGCTCTCTTAAGTGTCTTCATCCAGGAAGACACTCAGAAGCACAATGGAGCATTGTGGTAGTGGAATCTGACATGCCATGGTCAGCTGAGAGCACCTAGACAACAATGACCTTGGCTTCAGTCATTCAGTGGCCCAGGGACCTGAAGTCTCACCTGGGCTTCTGTCTGGCTCTTGCTTCCATTGAAGGAACTTGGGACACTTCCAGAAGTAGAAAGGCTGGCTAGGAAACAAGACCAGAGGTTGGGCTGGGAGAGGATAAGAACCAAGAATTACCAGGTGGTCAGAGACTTAGTTTGTGATACTAGTGTTTTGAAAAATCATTGCTGTCACAT
This sequence comes from Nannospalax galili, assembly GCF_000622305.1. Classification (NCBI taxonomy): domain Eukaryota; kingdom Metazoa; phylum Chordata; class Mammalia; order Rodentia; family Spalacidae; genus Nannospalax; species Nannospalax galili. Next base: position 35,128 of record NW_008351466.1, on the reverse strand, counting down.
CCCATGCACTTTGTTCTGAGTCAGCAAAACTAATTTACAAAAAGGGAACATAGAATGAATTGAAACTCTGCAGTCAGCTTAGCTTGTAAGAGTTAGATACTTCAGGATTCTAACTCTTTGTAGGCGTGATTACATTGCTGTTCTTAGAAGGAGTGCACAGCTCTAAATGTTCTCAAAACATATGATTAGCTTGTTTTACAAGGTTATGTAGAATTCCTATTTTTAAAGTTTGTTACAAAGAGTCTTTCCCAGGGAAGCCATTCCCACAGAGCCCTGCCCAAACCTTTGAATAACTACCCACTGTTCTGCACCTCAGTATGTCAGCAGGCCTAGAAAGTCTTTCCTGGAGAGCTTATGTCTGCACAGTCAGTGATAAGGCCACCAGAAAATTGATTGAGGGGTGGGGACTAAGCTTCAGTGGGAACTAAGTTTTCCAATGAGGCATCAAACTCAGGCTGAGGCACCCTGGAGCCAGATGACATCACCTCTAGCAAGCTGACTGTGCACATGTGCCTTTCATCACCAAAATCTTCAGGACTGGGGGATGTTGTTACTTCAAAACTGTTAGTATGATTTTGTCCTCTGGAAAGGGCAATGTTTGAAACGCAGAACTCTCCCCAACCTTTTCCTTGGTGCCATTTGCTTACTGTTTTAGCAGTATAGTCCTGACAGGAACCAGGAAGGAAACAAAACAGAAAAGAGCCCTGGCAAGGAGGTGTGGAGAAAGCACCCTACACACATGCAGATGCCCAGTCATACAGCCTAACATTCTCACAGAGACATCCAGACTAATAATGGCACACCTACAGAGCCCAGGCACAAACATGCCAAAACACACAGATATGCTCACATACAGATATACACACACACGCATCAGCACACGCTGTGACAGATTTACCTATGAACACAGAGTAAGACACACACGTAAATTCTCAGGCATTCTCCTGCACACCTAGACATATGCATGAACATCCGCGGGTGAATTCAATCAGCCTGTCTTTCTCCCTCCTGCTTCTTCTCTCTCATGGGAGATGCTTCTGACAGGCGGCCAGCTCTATTCAGGCTATGTGATTGAGTTACTGCTCATTGGATAAAATGGATGAATGTATCTTACCCCCAATTTGTGCTTTGTATGTGTGTCCGTGCATGTGTGAGCATTCATGTGGAAGCCAAAAAATCAATGACAGGTTTCTTCGTGAGTTGATCTACACTTTACTTTGTGACAGGGTATTTCAATGAACCTGGAATTAGCCACTTTGACTAGCGTGGCTGTCCATGTTCAGCACTAAGATTGGATTGTTGAGCTTGGCTTTTCTATGTGGGCACTGGGGACTGAATTCTGGTCCTCGTGTTAAAAGACAAGCACTTTACCAACTGAGCAATTTCTCTGCCCTCACTTTAGGCTTTTGATGAGCTCATTGCCAAGCATCTCCTCTAAGGTTTAGGCTCCAGCTATCTAAGCCTCCCAAGCACACCCTGACCTCCCATCTACCCACCCCTCCCCCTACACCTATCTGTCCATCCATTCATTTAAATGCATATTTTCTTTGCCCCATCACACTTACTCTGTAAAATCATCACTCTGCATTCTTAGAATTCCTTCCTCTGGGGGCAGGCTATGTTATGTCTTGCTCAGCTCTGTTGCTCTTAAGTGAGTCTGGAGAAAATCACTGTAACTTTCCCAGGTGAAACTTGATCTGAAGCCTGGTACTCAATATCCCTGTCCTCCAGAGGACCAGAGGCTCTGCCACCTATGTGTGTTGAGTGTTAATGATGTTTGTCTAGTGAGTTTATAGAATGGGCATGTGCTATGTATGTCCTATGTGAGGTACATTGTATATGTATATATATGTTACTAAAAATGTCATTTGTCATATGTTTGTTGAGTGGTATGTATAGTGTATATATAGATATATGTTTTAAGTGTACTTACATGTATGTTCTGTGAATTGCATTTGTTCAGTGATGTGTGTTATATAGTGTATGCATTTCTATGTTTTGAAAGGTATGTGTTGAATGTAGAGTATTGACTGTTCTGTGTTTGGTGTTTATGCTATATATGTGTGTTCTGTATGATGTGTTATATTCATGGGCAAGGACTCCAAGAGTGTCCAAACTTAGAGTCTGATTATTGTTTCCTTCTTCTGTGTCTAGTGCCATCCTTCTGCTTCCTCAGTCTTTTCCTGGAGAGTGTTTAGAAAAGTTCCTGTCCAGTAAGTGGTGTGCCACCATATCTGGCTCCTGACCTCCCATCTACCCACCCCTCTCCCTACACCTATCTGTCCATCCATTCATCTAAATGCATATTTTCTTTTCCCCATCACACATTTTGTCCCTGTGCTGAGGGGGCCCTTTATCAGAGCAGCAGCAGGTTGGGGCTTGGTCAGACCAGTTCCCTCCATTTTTCTGGCCTGACATCGGTGGGAAGGTTCAGCTAAGCGGAAGCATGAGGGGCCCCTCTCACTTGCTCACTGACCCAGCCTGGAGACACCTTGCAGAGACACATTTTCCTAGGGTCACTGCATCAATGGTATTTGTATATCAGGGTGAGGGAAGGAACTCAAATCTAGAAGTCCTGCAGACTGTAAGGACCAAGAGAAGAGTGGTATGCTCACCATTTCTGTTGGGGGTGGTTTCCAATGTGAGTCTCAGGCAACAGACCTAGGGTCAGGTCAGGATGGAATACAGACTTCAGAGTCTATAGCTGGGGCAGGAGGAAGAATCTTTAGAGACCACCTTTATCTCACGTGCCCTGTTGTGAGTTGTTCTGACTAAGAAAGTAGGACATTGAAATCACAGGGGAACACAGGGTCTGTGTGGCCTGTGCACACAGCAGAACCTGAGGGGTGGGAAGTAGTTCTCACTTGGATATCAGACTCCTCAATTCTTCACTCTCCATGTGGGGAGCATGAGGTCACCACACTCATCTGGAGACTTGGACTCACCTAGCCATATTAGCTCTTGTCACTCATTAGGTTCATTTTATAGGGCAGATTGTATGACCTGGTAACCATGGCAGTTGGGAACAGGGACTGAGCACAGATGATATTGTGCATGTGACAGACCCAGAGTAAAAAGTGCTGGATAAGGAAAATCTTATATTCTTATAGCTAGCTGTATTCTTCTTTATTTAAATTTTCCTCTGTTTTACTTACTGGGTGAATACCTTGAAGTGTAACCCTAGGATGTTCAGAGATGTTTTGTTGCTCTATGGTGTTATCACTACCTGAGATGTTTTATTACTCTGTAAAATCTTAAAGCTTTATGATACTTTCCACTCTCTATGTCTAACTATTGATAAAGAAGTAAAACTAGCCGGGCGTGGCACTTGGGAGGCAGAGGCAGGCGGATCTTTGTGAGTTCGAGGCCAGCTTGGTCTGCATAGTGAGTTCCAGGACAGCTGGGGCTACAGGGAGACCCTGTCACAAAAAGACAAAAAAAAAGAAGTAAAACTAAAATAATGGAAAGTTCATCAAAAGGTTTAATGAGGTGGGACACCTATTCCAATTAGTCCAAATAGATAAGATGTATCAAAAATCTAATCTTCTGTTGATGATATCTGATTTTTGTAAACTGAAATAACCATTCAACTAGGTCCTAGCCCAATCAGCCTGGCTTAGTTGTAGAACAAAACTTGGAAGATATCTTGACCCATGCTTGGGATATCTACTTTGAAAACTATGTTGGCCAAGTGAACTCAGGAAGGAATTTCTAGGCATAACATGGCTCATTATGAAAAGAAACATAGGGTCCAGGTGCTAACTACAAAGTGATGACATAAAATTGATTATAAAATCCTTATCTGTGTTTCAGATCGGGGCCCCAGAGAATCAAATAGCCTTTGTTGCTTACTAGGGTCCTCATGCATGACTTAGGAATAAAGAAGATGTCCAATACTCTCTTAGGTGAATGCTTGGTATCTTTGCTGTTCAAATAATTTTTGATATGCTGCTACTATACCTGGCCACAGAGGCAGGAGAACCCTGATTTCCCCTGGCATTTACCTAAGAAGACCCTGTGTGACTTTCAGTGAAAAGTATGTTCAGTGTAAACACAGGAGCAAGAGATGGTGGTCTCAAAGTAACAGGGAACTATGAACTCCTGCTCTTGCCAACCTGAAACCTAAAAATTAGCTAACATTCATCTTACCATGGAAACCTGATGCATTTTTTTCTTGGTGGTCCAGTAAATAGATGGGCATGGTAGGTTCTCCTTTTGTCACTTACTACACCTTGGAACCCTTCGGCAAGCAGTTTCACATCCCCCACATACTGCACACACTCACAGTGCAACACAATCATAGTCTCCCTCAGACACAATCTCTATCACAGACCCTGGCTCCTCAGAGAAGTATTAGACATTTGAACTTTTCGTCCCCCAATTGTCTGTTCCTTCTGCATCCTGTCCACTCTTGCCCCCATCATCACAGCCCCCTTCCCTCACCTGCTCCAGAACCTAGTCTTTAGACATTCTCCATGTCAGAGTTCCAAGTGTCCCTTCTTGCTGTCCCTAACCTCTCCCCTGCCACATTGTGATCCAGGACCCCCTTTTCTCTCTCTGGGATGATGACTTTAGCAGCTTCCAAAGGAACATAGACTTTGTGAATCGCCTTATAAATCCCTTTCTCCATGGCTCTTGGTGCAGTCTTCTGGTCTGCCTACATTGAATCTCAACTTCTTAGGCTGTGGTGTCAAGTGAGATAAGGAGCAGAAATTCTCTGAGTTTCCCTCTAGCAGGAGCACTGCTGCCTGGGCCTGAACTTCTCATGGGGCTGGATGAGCACACTCATGCAGAGAACCCTGATTGCATGCTGCCTGGGTGTGATAGTCTGTTGTTTCCTTACTCCCTCAGGAGCAAACCCCAAACAGGACGATTGGTGACAGCTGCAGCTGCACCTCTCAGCAGAAACCATGTAAGGGAGGTGGCTTCACATTTGCTCCCTAGCTGCTGACAGGGAAAAGGAGGTGTCTGGCCACAGAAAGAGCCAAGGTTTGCTCAGTCTCTGATACACAGATCTTCAATTGGTGCCTGAATTCTGATTTCTTTGAACTGTGACTTTCTTTGCTGACGTTTGGGTGCATTATCTAGATAGCCAGGGCGCCATATACAGACGTGCCCCGAGGAACTGTTTGCTCAGGCCTGAGACTCTGGCTACAGAGCCACAAGGGCAGCTGTCCGTTGGCTGCAGGACTATGGAAGCCTGGTCCTGGGGACAAGGCTGAGCTCTGGATTTTCTCCCGAAATCTGATCATTGTGTGAAATGGAATTGGTACCAGTGGTTTCAGGGCAAGCTTCTAGAGAGATGTTTGGAAAATGTGTGTAGCTTGTGCATGCTTGAAACTTTCCCAGCTCCCCTTTAGACTAAAACTCCTGTGCCAGGAAGTCTTCTTCTGATAAGTCAGAGCTTAAAAACCTCTTAAACAACTGCGCTTCTATCTCTCACTTCACATGGAAGGGTATTTGGGGACAACAATTAGACTTGATATGCCTAAAAAAAATAGAGGAAATGAAATCAGGCAGGGTGGTAGTAATGTTGGAGTTGAGATAGGAGAGGTGTTCTGAATATGATGAAAATTCATTGTTTGAAATTCTTAAAAAATCAATAATATAAATATTTAACATTTTATTAATTTTTAAAACATTTCATACAAGTGTACATTGAATTCTGTTCCCCTTCTCTCTTCTCCTCCCACCCATTTTATTCCCCTTTCCTCCCTATATTCAATCCTCCCCTTTCCCATATTCGATCATTCATTTTTGTTTTGTGTTGTGATCTTCTTGATTTTAAATAGGACTGTCTGTGGGGCCATGAGTTTTGGAAGTAGCCGTTAGAGCCTGTTGTGCTCAGGTTTTATATACGGCTGAAGAAAATGACTGTCCCTCCCCAGAATTCATCAGTTGCTAAAAGTTCAGCAGGGAGGGGTAGAGCCCCATGAAATTTGCTTTGATCTACAATTGGTTGTTGACAGACCCAGTCTTGTGTAGGCCCAGTGCAGGCAACCACAGTTACTGTGAGGTCATGTTTGCAATGGCTGTGTCATCATATTCTGAAGATAGCATCTCATATTTCCAAGGTTCTTAAATTCCTTCCCTTCTGTCTTCTGCAATGTCCCCTGAGCCTTAGAATGGGTAGAATAAATGACTCTGGAGCCTCTTCACAGAAGGGGATAAATGCCTGGTACTGTAAACCCAGTCAAAAATCCATGGCTTGGGATCATAGACCCTAGGGGGCCTCACTGTTGTGTGTGATTTAGCTAAATTGATATGATTCCAAACTGCACATATATGTGTGTGTATGCGTGTGTACATATATGTATATGTTTATACTCACAGAAAATTACTACTCTTAATCTTTTTAGAAATATTTATTATTTTTATTTTTATTTTATATGTATGAGTATATTGCCTACATGTATGTAAGTGTACCCATGTTGTGCAGTGCCTGCAGAGGTCAGAAGGGGGTGTCATATCCCTTGGAACTGGAATTACAGATGGTTCTTAGCCACCATGTGGGTGCTGGGAATTGAACGTGGGTCCTCTGCAAGAGCAGCCAGTGCTCTTAACCACTGATCCATCTTTCCAGCCCTGCTACTCTCAATCTTAATCAGAGAAAATTTTCTTTGCAATGAGCAGTGGTGACCACACCGACACAGTTCAAGATGCTTAGAATAATTTTTTAAATATTTATTTACTTTGTGCATTTGTGTGTGTGTGTGTGTGTGTGTGTGTGTGTGTGTGTATGTACTTGTGAGTGTGCCCCTTGGGCATATGCAAGTTAAAGAACAACTGGAAAGAGGTACTTTTCTCCTTCCACCATAACTGTATGAGTCCTTAGACCCAAATCAGATTGTCAGACTTAGCAGCAAGTGCCCTTAATTGCAGAGTCACCAAAGCAGCAACAGGCCCAGAACCCACAGAAAGGGCCTGGGGGCATTTTAAGCTGTGACTCTGGCCACCAAATGAACTAGGCATGCATCTAGACAATCCTGGTTCTTTTACATGAACTCCCATTTGCATCCTTGTTAAGCTAACCCCCCTTAGAGCATGGACAGGTTTTATTGATCTGGGTCTCTTTCACGCCAACCTGAGTGTCCCTGCTGTACCTTCACCACTTGATAAGATTTTCTGTTGCAACTATCCTTCCAGGTGAGGTTCCCTAGAGAACAGCAAGTACAAGTTGACTCTATGGTACACTTGAACTTCCAGTTAAGGGCTCTTGGTGTGCTACCACTTTCACGTGGGTCTGATGAAGGCAACTGCAGCCCCAAGTGTGATTCTAATTCACCTGAACGTCAAGGTTAGACTTCCTGGTGCATTTGCACTCTAAGATGAATCTCTTTGTTGTAACTGAAATTTCAAATAAGACTCCCTGATGTTCCTTCAATGATAGATAACATGGTTCAATGGAATTCTGAGGTGGGATGGACCAGTGCACTTGCACTTCCATTTGTAAATGTGTGATGCACCTGTATGTCCCATTAGTCCCTATAATGGAACTCCAGTGAGATTTGAGGCTGCCTTTTCCACTTGGACATCTAGTTGATAGTCCCTGCTGTGCCTTCATGTGCAGGTACTATTCTATGGTGCAGTTGTACTACTAGGTGTCACCTACCTGAGTATTTTAACTCTGATGTGAGACTGTCTAATGCATCTTTAATTTGAGGTGAGTCTTCCTGGTGAAACTGCACACCCAGATGTGACTTCTTTACTAAGAAATGTGTCTCCTTGGTACACAGCACTTCCTGGGCAGTGTCCCTAGTAGGCCTGTACTTCCTGGTAAGTCCCCCTTATGCACCTGCTGTTTCCAGTCTGACTCTATGGTTCACCTGCACTTCCAGCAGAGATTCCCTGATGTACTTGTACTCTAAGACAAGACTCATGGGTGGAGCTAATTTTCCAACTGAGGCAGTTTACTCAAATGCACAACATAGGATGCTTTCTTGAGGCAACTACAAATTCCAGACCAGTCTGCCTGGTCCACTTGCCTTTAAGTTAATACACTCCTTTCAGTTGTGCTTCCCTGTTGCACCTGCACTTTATGGTGCGCCTATACTTATAAGAGATTCACCTGGTTCAATTGCATTCTGAGGTGGGACTGGTGCATCTCTGGTGCACTTGATTTTCAGGTGTCTCCGTGATATACATGCATTTCCAGCCATCACGCTCAGCTAGCATCCTTGATGGAGTTACACTTGCAATTTATAACACATGCTTTGCTTGGAGTATCAGCTACGATTCCTCATTGCTACTGCAACCGCGCTGCAAGATGACGCTAGGAGACCTGCACTCTGAGACAAGAATGTGATACAACTGTACTGTGAGGTGTAAATCCCTGCTACATCTTCACTCCCAGGTGAGACTTCCTGGTGCAGTTGCACTTTCTGCTTTAAGTCCCTGCTGTACACAACTTTGCTCTGTCAGAAGCCCTGGTGCAACCTCACAGCCCGGTGAGTGTCTATGGTGCACACGCACTTCTAGAGGAGATGCACTTCCTGATGCACACGAACTTCCTGGTGAGATTCTCTGTGGTATCTCCAGTCTCGAGTCAGACCCTGGTGTATCTAAAGATCCAAGTAAGTCTCCTAATGCGCCCATGCTTTGGGCAGGGTTTCCAGGCAGGGCTCATAGTTGTACCTGAACTTCTAAGTGATTCTCACTGCTACTACTGCAATTACAGGTGAGCTTCCTGGGTACATCTGCCTTTCTACTTGAATCTAGCTAAAGTACCTGCACTTCTGGGTGTGAGACTCTCATACAACTGCACTTCCAGGCAGGCCTCCTTGGTAGAGGAGGTAGGCATAAATGCCCAGGTGGGAAGCGCTGGTATACTTGTGTGCAGTGAAGAGATCCCCTTGCACATCTGCACCTCTAGCTAATATTAACAGTGCAACTGCATTTCCCAGCAAGACACTTTTTTTAGGATTGAATTTTTCATGTGAATTTTTGCAAGCGTCATACAATATATCTTGATCATATTTAGATCCCTCCCCTATCTGGCACTCTCTTATAGCCCTGTCCCCCTTGCTGGATTTCATGTACCCTCATATGTAGAGAGTTTTCCAGACAGCTGGGACGTTACTCGTATGAACTCACAGCTATGGTAAGGGCATGCGCAAGACTGGTAAGGCACTTCCACCTGTACTTCTTGAAGAGATTCATGTTGAGCCTTCACTCCAAGATAAAATTCTCTGTTCCGCTTGGCATCCCCAGTGAGCATCCCTGATGCACCTGCACTTTCAGCTTAGATTTCCTAATGCAACTGCACTTTAAGTTGCCCCTCCCCATCAGCATGTAAGTCCAGGTGAATATTTTAAGTCTCTATTCACTCCCAGGTACTATCACCTGATCTATCTATACCTCTGGGTGCAATGCTTTGGTGTACCCAAACTTCCAGGTGAAATTCTTCCAGGTGAATCCTTCTAGGACAACTGCACTTTCAGATAAGATCCCTTGGTGTTTGCCTGGACATCCAGGTGAGAATCTCTTTTATGTACCTGAACTTACAGGTATATCTCTATGTTTCGCCTTCACTTCAAGGTGAGTCTCTCTAGTTCACCTGTCCTTTCAGGTGAGAGTCTCACATGCACTTGTAGTTCTAGGGAAGACCCTGGTACAACTGATTTCCAGATGACGTTCCATGATGAACCTGTACTTCCAGCTGAGACCTCTTAGCGCACCTTCTCTTGACTTGCCCCTCTTTGCTGCACTAGCATGTCCAGGTGAGAATCCCTGCTGCAACCACAATCCCAAGTGAATCTTTGGTGCACCTTAATGTCTGGGTGACTGTCTGCTCCACTTGAACATTCAGATGAAAATCTCCCTTGTACACATTAACGTCCAGGTTTGATTCCCATGTGCCTTTTTTCTAAATGATATCTGGTACAACTATTTCCATTTTGGTGTCACTGGAAAAGGTGCACCTCAAGGTGAGTCTTTGATTTACCTGCAGTTCCAGATGAGGCTCCCTGATGCACCTGCACTGCCAAGTGAGACTAAGTGGTGCTCTTGCACTTCCAGTGGGAATTTCCTTTTACATTTTGGCTCTGAGGTAAGAATCCCTGGTGCCTGGCTCTGTGCTGACCATACACATTATCTCATGTTGTCGTTAGGGCTAGACCCTTCTTATGACTGGGGTAACAAGGGATAAGGGAAGTTGATCCCTTGCTGCAGGCTAAAGAGGTGGCACTCATAGGACCACAATAACTTCATCATTCCAGAGGGAACTGAGGGTATAGATTGTGGCCTTGAGGTTGAGGTGGAAGTATTTTGCTGAGAAGCATGGAGATGAGACCCTTCATGCTGCCGGGTACCTGCCTTGTCAACCCAGCCAACCTCAGAATGTTAACAATCTGCCCAAGAACCAGGAATAACCCAGCCAACCTCAGAATGTTAACAATCTGCCCAAGAACGAGGAACGTAAATCGGCCACGGCCAGTTCCCAGTGACAAAGTTTTTAAGATGAATGAGACTCCAGTGTAGGAGATGCTATGATTTAATGTAGAGGTAGGTGCTCATGTAATGGGTACCCACTGAGCAAGCACACGTGGGAGACCTTTGTGAAATGGACTGGCATTCTGATTAAGGGGAACCCTTCCTTGTGAGTGCTTCCTCAGAGTTAAAGGGAGTGGTCAAATATGACCCCCAGTCTCGAAAGTCCCCCACATTGTCTATAAGAGGGAGATACAGACTCTGATATGGGAAGGAGAAATTTGAGGAAATAAGAACACTGACAGAGGGACCTACAAGGGATATTTGAACGGAAGGTGCTTCTGATCCAGCCTGTACAGAGGGCAAAGGGAGAGAATAGAGGAGAGTCTCAAGAAGTATTTCACATAGCAAGGAACAAGAAGAAAAAGTGTATCACAGGAAAAGGAAAATGCAAGGGACAATGATAGGAGGTATAAAATTATCCATTTTGGATTATAGTCCTGTGAGAACCCAGTGAGAGATGGCATACCCAGCATGTGCAGAGTGTGGTAGGCAATAGGCCAGGACAGTTGATCCCTCCGGGAGGACAGGAATCAGGTACAAACTACTGCCTCTTGCTTTTTCTGTCAGGACCTCTACCTAAGGATGCTGGTAGCTGGCTATAGAGGTAGAATCTCTACAACTCTGGGATTTCATGGGGCCCCTAAGAAGCACTGATAGAAGGAAGTCAGATTGCACTGAGCTCCTGCAGATGACCTCAGAAGCAACACATCCCAGGTTGAGCAGGGTGCCCCCCATTCCTGGGACCTTAGTTGAAAATAGAGCCTTTACTGATGAAATGCCTTAAAATGAGGTTCTGAATTAGAATAGGACAAAAATCAAATGACAAATGGTCTTACAAGAGGGAACAATGAATAGTGATTTTATAAAAGCAGGGGAAGACCATATAGAGATTGAGGAAACTCAAGTGATATACAACCACAAGTCAAGGACGTATGGAATATTCAGGAGCTGGAAGAGCCAGAGAGGAGCCTCTTTACAGTGCCAAGAAGGAGGCTGGCCTTGCTGTCACATTGATTTTGGGTTCCTACCTTTTAGAACTGTGGGAAAAGAACTTTGTGTTGTGTGCTCCAGGCACCTGAGCTATGACTGCTAACTTCTCACTCTGCCTCTGTGGAGTCAGGTTTGTTTCTGAAGGTTGGAATTGTGGAATGGCAACTTGATACAACAGAGTACCACTTTTCCTTATGGTTTCGGGGGGTGGAATCTCTCTTTGGGCCAGAATCTAGTCACTCAGAGGCACTATTTCTGCTGTTCTCCCATCTTCTTTGAGGAAAAGAGTCTTACAGATCACAAGATATCCTCCTCCTGCTTCCTGGCACCTTTCCCATCCATCTACACACAGAGAAGACATTAGTCTAGAATAAAAATAGTCTAATCTTCTCACTTCATCCTGAGACAGTTGCAAATCCTTCACCACATTTTAACTCTAGTGGCTTACTAGTTGCCTGGAAGGGGTTGCAGGCACTTCTCATATGGGGGTCACTCATTTGCTCATATCCTTGTCACTGAGTAGCTGCTACCTATCAGAAAGCTATCCAGGAACAGGTTTCCATACTGGTCACTCATGGGTTGGAATCCAGGCATCTTCCAACTGGTAGACCCACATGTGAACCCACCAGGAAAGTGGGATTTAGATGGTCCCACAGAATGATCAACCTTGAAAGAGGATGTCTGACAATTCTGATCTCTGTTGGTTTCTAGGGGGACTTGCTGTCTAACAGTTGGTGACAGCATCACCTAGGGTAGTGGTTCTGGTCCTACAATCTGAAGGACCCTCCCAGCAGATTGGATGATGGGACAGGTAGCCATTCCTAGTTCATGCTTGTGTTAGCCTCTGACAGACAGGGAAAAAAATCAGGCCTAAGTCACTGCAGGCCCAAAATCTTCTATCTAATCTTTGTAGCCTCCATTTTCTCTTAAAATTGAAGAAGCCCTTACCCATGACAGAACTCTTAGGCCAGGCTCCTGGCTAGTGAGGGGCTGGGCACTGTCATGCTGCACCTCTTTTCAGGTTTTTGGACACTTTCAAGCTGATCCCTTTCTGGACCTTCCTGCACAGGCACCGATAAAGGCATACCTGTGAACCCTGCCAGCCTTCCCAAGTCAGTCCAACTGCAATCCAGCTTAGAGAGCCATGAGGAGTTGTGGGTCACAGAGGTTGACCTGAGAGTTCTGGGTGGGATATTTTGATGAGCCCTTGGTAGTCAGCAACATGAAACCCTTTTCCTTAATACACACCATCTACCCATATTCTGTGGCAGTGATTGGAGACCCTCCAGCTACTTCCTGTCTCCTCTCACTGAGCAGCCATGCTGTTTCAGGTACTGTTAAAGACCCTATATGAACTGAACACTGCTGACATGAGGCTCACTTTCCCTTGAGGGAAACAAGCTTGCAGGAAGATAGTGTCCTTCCAGGGAATGCCAATGCCAAGGAAGAATCTTAGCCAGTTATGGAAGTACTTTCCTTTGCCACTCATCACCTTTGTGGCAAGATCTACAGCTCTCCTTCTAAATAGGCAAGGCCTAGGTGCTCTGCTTCCCTCACTGTCTTGGACATTCACTGCTAATTTCCTACTGATGTATGACCAGGATTACTTATCCTATTTCCTGGAGCCACCATAGAAAATCAGGGGCAAGGGATTCCAGGCAGAGGCTTTAAGGAGACCCAAGCTACCTGCTGTGTCTAGCCAGGAGTATGAGTGTTGGGTGTCCCTTGTCCCTGAACGGGGCTATTCCTGAGTTATTTTCTGGTGACTTCCCCTTCCCTGGTATGGAATAAGCAGGGACAGGGAGACTCTTAGAGACCTAGGGAAGAGCTGTGGGTCTGAAGCCCAGATTCATAGTTCTCCAGAAGACCCAACCTCCTTAAGGGCCCATGACTTCTGCTGGCTGTGATGGGCAGGAACCCTGTTAAAAATTAATTGGAGACTCATTGTGTTTTCTGGGTGATGGAGATGGACTCTCTTTGGTGAGTGGGGCAAGAAGTAGTGGGTGAGCAGAGTAGAGATGAACAGTGTATCATAGATGGGTGAATTGCAGGGAAGCACCTAGACAAAGCCATTGTATAAAAGGAGAACCACAGATGAGAGAAGTGGCTGCTACAGTTATTTATGGGGACATTAGAGGTCCTTGGAGGTGAACAAGAAAAGATGACTCTAATTTAATCTGAAGAAAATATTTAGAGATTTCAGCTTCTAGCCAAGATAGTGTAACAGGGAACAAGTAAGAAAACCCCTAAAAATGCATGATGTTCAAGATACTATCATTCATGATGAAGAGTAACTAACAAGGGATCATCATCAGCATGAGGCAGCTCAGGGTATAGAGCGGACTACCAGCCACCAACCCCAAGATACTCTAGTTGATAAACCAGCAGAGGCGGTAGGATGGGATCAGAATCCACTCCTGACTGATTCTTCCCCAAAGACAAGAAAAGAGACAAAGGAAAAAGGAAAGGATTGTAAGATGATAGCTAAAAACTAATCATTAACTGTTGTATTAAATATAAAAGTTCTGAACACTTCAATTTAAAGGCATAAGTTGTCAGACAAAAGAATCTACTTACCAATGCTGGTTAAGATGATTTTAAGCTACATAGAAATGAAAAAGATAGCAGTAAAAGAGTGGGAAAAACATGGGAATAATAATTTAAAGAGAGCTGGAGAGGAAAATATACTACTAGATAAAGTAGGTTTCAGAGAAGAGTATCTGCAGGAACCAAAGGTCATTCCATTGAAGAAAACTCAGGCAGAAATGAAAAAGAAACATAACAATTCTGGGAGTTTATGTATCATCTCTTTAACAGAATCTCAAACTACAGAAAGAAGAACAGGAAAAACTCTCAAGATAAAACAGAAATGTATGGTTATTATTAGAGATTTCAATCTTTAGCTCTCAGGAATTGATAAGCAGATAGGAAATGAGTAAGGACTGAAACTTGAATGACACGATCCAAGTTAACCTAGTGGATTTTTATAGGCACTCTGCTCAGCAGTAGTACAATACTTCTTGTTAGACACATGCAGAACACTGTTCAAGACCCATTCTGGGTAAAAAAAAAAGACTTAATAATTTAAACTTGTAAATTATTTTAAAATTATTTAACCTTTTAAATTATTTAAATCATATCATTTTAATTATTTCTCTGACCAAAATGGAATTAAATTAGAAATCAATGTAGGCATAAGAATATTAGGAAAAACCCACAAATGTTTAGTGAAAAACTAACATATTTATGTATATCCCTAGAGTCAAGGAGAAGTGAGAAGAAAATTAGAATGAATTGAACAATTATGTTGACATTTATGGGCTGCCATTTGAGCAGTATCGAGAGGGAACTCTCTAGAATTCAAACATTTATATTAGAAAAGGAGACAAGTCTCAGTGTACCCAACTTCTATCTTAGGAAACGAGAAGAAAGATGAGTACATTCAACTTGTAGAATCATCAGAAACAGAACAGCAATGCCAGGAACAGAAAGCAGTGAAATAGAAAATCATAGAAAATCAATGAAACTGACATGTGGTTATTTGGAAAACTAATAAAATTGATAAGCCTTCAGGTTATAATGATCAGGAGCAGGAGAAAGATGCAAAGTGCCAAAACAAAGAAGGAGAGGTCCCTACAGATCATGCAGCTATTTTTTGTGCAATAAAAAGAGCATAAACTTATTTAGGAATTGAATACAGAACTTGGATGAATGGACACATTTGTGAAAAGACACAACCTATCATGACTCCCTCTGGGATGAGTAGAGCAGCTAAGAAGCCACATCCATATGACAGAATTTGAATTACCATGTATAAACATTTCCAGGAAGACATTTCTAGGCCACAAATCTTCACTGATGAATTCAACCAAATATGTAAGGGAGAAATGATACACCAATTCCACATACTCTTCTGGCAAGTTAAGAAAGAGAGAGAAAAACTGCTGGTAACTGTTCCTCTCATCGGTTTCTCCTGGTTCTGCCCTGCATCAGGACCTGGGAAGCCCTGAGGGGTGGGTGGGCCTGTGGATGGCATATTGCCTTCTCTAAAAGTGATTTCAACCAGACTAAGGGATCAGGGACCTTGTGCATGTTCCAGACACTGTGAAGGCCACATTCATCATCAAATTATAAGCTTAGGGAACCTTCCTTAACTAAGCACCAGCCTCCTCCTTGCCTCTGCAACAGATTGGAACATGGGTCATCTTTCTAAATTTTCACAACCAGTCCATGACTTACGAACCATTTTTTAAAATTATTATTAAGGTGAAGAGACTGGTTCCCAGAGGTGCAGTAACTTGGATATTTACACATGTCAGAAAACACCTGAGGCCTGATACTGACCATATCTGTCTGAAACCACCATGGGACTGTCTGCTGATGATACTGGGAGTCAGGTTAGGTAAGGGGATGTGAACCCTAGGAAGATCCAAAGATAAAAATTGTTCTACAGCTGAAGGTGCAAGAGAGTTAGAGGAAAACAGTAAAAAAGGAATAATCAAGGTAGAAAACTCAGGTGTGGGTTAGAGGCACAATATGGATCCCAATATGGGGCTCAGTCAGCAGCATGAAGACCTGCCCCTAACCTATTGGTGGGATGCTGCCAGCATAAATATTCCCAGGGAAATACCTCAGGGAGGGGTAGTCACAAGATGTGCTTGTTTCCTTGGAACAGAGAGGCTGAATTGTTCTGCTATGAAGATTGTGCTTTCTCCAAGTATTGCAGCTGCGAAATAAAGCTGGAAGATCCTCAAATATTTGAGGCCAAGATCACATTTTTCTTTGGTTACATAAGAATAGACTATAGTTACATGGAAAAAAACAATTGGCTTATATATGCATTAATATAGTATTAAAAATCAGCTGTGTAAATAAACAGGATCCATTGCCTATGATGACACCGACTGAGAATACAGTTGTCCTGTTTTTTTCATTGCACATCTGATCTAGGTTCTTCTTCCTTCTCGTCTGGTCCTGGCACCCAGTGTTGTAGAGCACAGAGAGAGAAAGATGGTGTTAATGGGGCTAAATGAAAACCTTGAGTGCGGTCCAGAGCAAATAATTGATGGATCAGGGGAAGACTAGTGTAGTTCTGGATCATCACTGATATGTTGGGATGTTGAAATGAAGTCTTGGGAGGCCTGAGTGCATCAGGGAGGGAAGGCTGGAAGCTCGACTTTATCTACACATTACTAGTGATCCAAGAATTTGGGAAAGCTAGAGAAGTGGTAAGGACTAAACTTGGGGTGCCCCAACTGACATCTGGTGTTAGGGAAGGATAGGGCCAACAAGACCTAGCTGAACTGGGCAGAAAGTATGGAGGGTACAGGTCTGGAAAGCTGAGGTTAATGATCAGAGATTTCAGGGTAGAGGAACACCAAGGTCCATCCTCAGCTCAAAAGTTGAGGGGCCATGGAGAAATAATGAGAGCTGCAGGTTGGAGACAGAGTGAAAGCTGGGTAAGAGGACCTGGGGAATCCCAACAAAAGAACTGGGTCAGCTCAGTCAGCTTTTGGAGCAAGATTATTTATTTATTTATTTATTTATTTATTTATTTATTATTTGTTTGTTTTTAAAATGGGATCTCACTGTGGTACCCAGGCTAACCTTAAGGATCCTCCTGCCTCGACCTCCCAAATAGTTGGGACTATAGTTTGCTGCCACTGCGGTCCAGTTTGAGGCAGGTTTTAAATCTTTCAGGTGACTAGTAGGGCAACTTGAAATAAGAAGATGATATAAAGGAGGGAGAGAAAAAAAGAAGGTGAGAACAGCTAAAAGTTAAGGAGGGGGCAGGTCTAACTGTGATTCAGCTGCTATCCCTGAGTCATTTTCTGGTGACTTCCCCTTTCTTGGTGTGGAAATTATCAGGGAAAAAGAGACTGTTGACATAGGGAAGAGCAATAGATCTGAGGCCCACATTCATAGTTCTCCAGCAGATCCAGCCTCCTTAAGGGTCCATGACTTCTTCTGGCTATGATGGGCAAGGACCCTATTAAAACCATTCTGGTTTTGTCATAGAACAACTTGTATCTTATAAAAAGATGAAAGCACCTATATGTGTGACTTCTTTCTACCCCTTGGTCCCACCCCATCCGCAGGACAGCCACATCCCTTTCCTACTTGTGATTTTGTTTGCCTGCACATTCCTAAATCATGTACTTACCATGTGATTTTTGAATGATGGGATTTGTGTTTGATTTTTGATATCTTGCTACAGTAGCTGAGGATGCATCTTTTAAAATATTTTTTATTTATTATTTTTATTTTATGTGTATGGGTATATTGCTTGCATGTGAATAAATGTACACATGTCATGTAATGCCCACAGAGGTCAGAAGAGAAGGTCAGATTCCCCCTTAGGACTGGAGTTATGGATGGTTGTTTGCTGCCATGTGGGTGCTGGGAATTGAACCCGGGTCCTCTGCAAGAACAGCTAATGCTTCTACCCACTGAGTCATCTCTCCATCTCTGGATGCATCTTTATTTACCACGATTCTCCCCCTCAATATTTTAAAGGTCATGATAGAATCTGCTCTTCAATATCATTTCTCCTTGATACTTGCATATTCCTGTCATTTTCAGTACTGTTTTCCCTGTCTGGCTGCCTCTGCCTGGGTTGGGAACCTGGTACATTGAGGCCATTACTTCATGTCTTACTCTGAAAGTGAAAGACTCCTTTTGTTTTGGTGGAAAAGCTTGTCCCCTTAATTACTCTCCTACTTCTACACCTTTTAGTCGACTGTATGGCCTCACAAGTGATATTCAGAGTTCTGTAACTCTAGGGTGTATCTCAGTGTTCCATTGCTTTATCTCCTATGACAGATCTCTAGATTTGTTCTCCAGTATATTTATTGAGTTCTTAAAAACTTGGAACTGCCCAAAGAAAATAGCAAGTAAGGCACTGAAGGCTGGGCTCTAGGGAAGGTTGCTGTGAGTTCAGCTTGATTTCCAAAGTCTCATTCCATTAGATCCTTTCCAGACACCTGCTTCTCATTTCATAGCCATGACATTGTAAGTTCCAGAGAACATCATTATTGTTTTTCAAGCTACCAATACAGAAAGCCCTACTCTCTTTTGTATTCCTTTGTTGGGTCTTTTTGTTTCTTTCCTTTGGGTTGTATATCATCAAATTATTTGATATTTGCTACAAATATGTCTGGGAGGGCATGGTTATAGCATGAGGTGACCATTTCAGGTTGTTTCCTCAGAGAGCAAAGCCAAACAGCAAGCCCTCAACATCAGAGGTATGGAAGGGGTTGGGGTCAGGCCTCCTCCTCTCTCACCTGGGATGTGCTTGGGGTTGTAACTGTCTGTGGCTATGTGTTTTTTGGTCTTTGTTTGTGTTCTGGCTTATTTCTCTAAGCTCCCCTCCGGACAACTGATGACAGGTTTCTCCACTCTGTAGCTACCTGCCCTCCTCCTTCCTCATCTTCCAGCACATGTTCTGCCTCTACTTAACTGTCCCCTCTTCAGGTCCTGGACAGGGACAGGTGGGCAGATCAAGGATGTAGTCATCTGTGGTCAGTCCCTGGAGAAAACTGGGTGGAGAAATATGGTGCCCCAACCACCCTGAACACCTATACTCCTTCTTCTTCAAGTTCTCCTTCCCCTTGGTTCTGCAACTCCTCACCACACTGGCCTGCTTTTACAGTCAAGCTCTGGGACAGACTTCCTTCTTTGCATGGTTCTTGTGTGGGTATCTTTGTGCCATCTCATACTCCCATGACTGTGAATGTGGGCAATCCTAAACTCCTTTGTGCAGGGATAATTTGTCTCTGAGATACAGACTCATATACCCAGGGACCCAATGAAAGTCTCCCTGAGGGATCTCTCATATCCACCTGGCTTCAGTGTGTACAAAAAAAAGCAACATCCTCCTTCCAGCAGTTTCTGTACTATGTTTGTTTCCCAGGAAGGCTCTTTGTACCTAGAGCAGTATATACATTTGTCCCTCCGTTTGGTCAGCACATCCTGCCAATTAGTGGTGTTCTAAGTAGGAGGTGAGCCCAGGCTGCAGATACATTCATCTGAAAGTGGACATCCTTGAAGTAGGAAGTTTTTCAGGCCTCGGTGCTCTGCTATCAGACCTGGCACCATGCTACTTCCCTGGAGGGGACACTGCCAGGATGAGGCCTGGGTTTCATTGTCACTGACTGATTGCTTCCTTCCCACTTCCTGAAACTAATAGAAACTCAGGACTCAGGTGGGCATGACTTCACTGGCAGTTCTTTCTTTTGACACTTTTTTGAAATATATTTTTAAAAAATTTTTATGGGTGTGTATTGCCTGCATGTGTATAAGTGCACCTGTGTCATGCAGTGCCCACAGAGGTCAAATGAAGGTGTCAGATCCCCTGGAACTAGAGTTCCAGACAGTTGTTAACCTCTATGTGGGTGCTGGGAATTAAACCCAGGCCCCCTGCAAGAGCAGCCAGTGCCCTTAATGGCTGAGCCATCTCTCCAGGCCCTTTTGACTCTTTTGTGCTCAGAGTCAAAGAAGCACAAGCCAAGACAGAGGACAAATGGGTAATGAACCAAGAGGTGAGAGATGCTTGGAGAGGAGAGAGAGAGGAGGAGGAGGAGGACATGTTGAGGAATATGAGCAGAAAAGGGCACAAGAATGTATGTATAGTATGGATGCAGACGTCTATGTGTACCTTCACAACCAAGTAACACTCTCTGGTTCATCTGAACTCATAGGTATCATCCCCTTATGCAATTGCTCTTCTGGGTGAAACTCTCTGATACATTTGAACTGCAGGTGTGAATCATGGATGTACTTGAATTTTCAGGTGAGTAGCCCTGGTGCATATGTGAGATTTCCTGATGCACTTGTACTTCTGCATGAGACCCTGGTGCATTTTAACTCTGAAATGGGACTTTCTGCTTTATGTGAACTTCTAGGTCTACATGTACATTTTGAACCAAGTCTCTTTGGTGCTCTTTTTACCTCAGATATGACTCCCATGTGCACCTGAATTCCCAGACAAGAATCTGTGGTACACTTGCAATCACAGATGAGATTCCTTGGTATATTTGTATTCCCAAGTAAGACTTCCCGGTGAACCTGTATTTACAGACAAGTGAATTCTAGTTTCATTTCTGTTGTGGTAAAATAGCCTGACAGAAAACAATTTGGGGGATCAAAGGTTTATTTCAGCTTACAATTCCAGGTTATGGTCTGTCATTGCAGGGAAGTCACAGTGGCCGGAGCTTGAAGCAGCTAATCACATCACACCCACAGTCAAGAGCAGAGAGCAATAAATGCATGCATGTTCACTTGCTTGTTTGTGCTCAGCTCAATGTCTCCATGCTTATGCAGTTCAGGAACTGTTCCCTGGGTAATGGTGCTTCCCACAATGGGTTAAATCTTTTCACAGCAGTTAAGACAATCTCCCACAGACATGCCCACAAGTCAAACCAATGTAGATAATCCTTCATTGAAACTCTCTTCCCAGGTGATTCCAGATTGTGTCAAGATGACAATTAAGCCTAACCATTGCAGTTGGCATGTATACACTCCCAACTTAATTTCCCAGTACAGCAGCACTTCGTGCTGACTTCCCTTACTATGCCTGCATTTCCAGGTGAGTGTCTGTGATGCGCCTACACTTCTAGAGAAGAATATATGATTGACCTTCACTTCAAGATGAGATGTCCACTTGCTCTTGACTTCATAAGTATGTATCCAAATTAAACATGAACTTCCAGGTGAAATTCCCTGGTGTACCTGCACATCTAGGTTAGACTCCCTGCTGTACCTTCAATCCCCCTAGTCTCTCTGTTGTGCCTGTACTTTCATGGGCGATGGTTTCTATTGCACCTGCAGCCAAATCATGCACTTAAGAAGTATTCCTGCAGGAGAAAACAAAGCAGAACCAAAGAAAAAGATATTTACATGATATAAGAAAGTCTTCCAACTCTAGAAACAAAAAGTACTGGGAAAATTAAAGCTGAGGGAACAATATAGAGGCAAGTATTTATGATCCACTTCAGAAAGAACAAGACTTGAGAAAAGTTTGAGAGCCAAGATTAAATCAATGACCTTAAAGTCACTTAAAATTGTGTTAAAGTTATTTTTTTCACTAAATGAAGATCTCAGAAGACTGTGGAATGACTTACACTGACATAACTATACCTTAACATTTCCATCTTTTTGAGAAGGTTCCGGAAAGATGCCTTATGATATCCTTTCATAGAATCTGCTTGACCAAGATGCTTCAGCGGTCCAAGGTATTCACAGAAATGAATGATTTAAGGTAGACATGATAGATAGACTGGGCTCAAATTCTAGGACCAGATTAAAAACAAGACAAAAAATTCCTTAACCCCTATTGGGAGAAATATTGCTTTTGGCAGGCATTTAAAATAATATTAAAACAATTTCAGTAAAACAGGATGCATTTTTTAAACAGTCTCTAGGGGATTTAAATATTAAAGCAAGATGTATGAAGTTTCTAGTTTTGAGGAAATTAATACACATGAAATAGGAAGGGAACAGAAAAGTAAGCCATTAAATTCCTTGTTTGCTATAAAATGGAGACAAAAGTAACTTTATATTTTAATTATTAGTTAACTAATGCAAATTTACCTAGTTCCCATTTTCTTATCATAAAACAATGAGGCTTGAAGTGATAAAAATACAAAAGCTCCAAATATTTAGAAATACAAAAGTTTTGGAACAAGGAAAGCATGAAATGATGAATCATTTGTAATAAATGAACATAAGGATATTGCATAGCATAATACAGAGGATGATGCTACAACTGTAATCAGGCATCTGTCCAAAATTCCAGCACCTAATTTTAAAAGTACCATAACAGAAATGTGCTTGTATTCCCCAACAAGTTTAGGAACTACTTCTGGCTTAAATGAGTCTCCGCCAAGGAGCTGGCTTCCCTGTAGTCCTTAGGGAGATGAGTAATAAAAAGAAAACTGTCCAGGAAATTGAACTCAGATAAACATGAAGATAATGTAACCATTTCCTGAAAGCACACTTATATACTTTTGACATAGAGATAAGCAAGAATCAACCTTAGAAGAACATAAACACTTTTAAGAAGGCCATCCATCCCAAAGTCCAGGTAAAGTCCTAACAGTAGGCCTTGGGATCTTTCAGTGACAGATTCTTGCAGGTAGCAGTGACCTACAGTGTTGTCACTGCTGTGTATATATCTAGTTGTGTCCTCCAATGTGAAGAAGGATCCAGTTTCCTGTTGCTCCAAGCTAGTTCTAAAGAAGGGCCCCTGAGGCAAGAGGAGATGGGTCTGGGCCAAGGCTCTTCCCTCTCAGGAGCTCTCTCTGCATGGGGGATTCATCTATTAAAAGCTAAGGGAGCCAAAATGAAGAAAGATAGAGGCAGTACCTTAGCCCAACCAAGCTGCTTCAGCCTCCTAAGAATCAGACCAGGAATTTATGAAGAACAAGAATTTGCTCCTGACAGTAGCAGTTGGGAGTCCAAAGTCAATGCAGATTTGGTGTATAATGGAGGCTAGGGCCTTCTGGCTGCATCCTCTCCTGGGAGAAGTCAGCATACTATGTCCTTACATGGCTGAAAAGACAGAAAGGGGGTGATCCTTTTCATCAATATCTTTTATAAGGGCACCAATTCCTAGTGACCTAACAAAGACCCTTTCTTAGCATCATCCCCTGTTCTTAAAATGCCAACAAGTGAGTATGGGAGCGACATAATACACAGAAAATAGTGCACAGGCTCTCTGACAGTGGTTGGGCTACATTGCAACATGACACCTGGAGAGTTTTGCTCTTTTCCTCTGTAGTCCTGTACTGCATTCCCTTTGTGGATGGCTGACCATGCACCCCTCAGCCTGTCCAGAAGCCTCCCCAGCTGCCCTCACATTGTGTGCTTTTCCAAGATACTCATGGCCTATCTTGTCATTTGACACTAGCTGCTTTGGGGGTGGGGAACAGAAGACAGGCTGAATGTTCAAGGAAAACATGACTAAGAATGGAGTAAGGTGGAGAGCGTGCAGCATGCAAAGCCCTACCATGCAGGCCTGATGGAGGTCAAGACCCTCTGTCCAGACCTGGCGGTCAGGCAACAAGGCTTGTTGGAAAGCTGGAGACATGCACTTTTGTGATCATAAATGCACTGATTGGCTGTCTGGCTTATCCTCTGACCTGAGCAAATCTGAGCACATGGAGTTCTGCTTCCTGTTCAAGACTTTCCCTAGGGCAGAGTCCGGAAACCCCTCTTCTCCATGCTTTGGCCCTTGTATGTCCCAGGCCCACCAGAGGCAAGGCCGAAATGCATGTGTGAACTTCCAAAATTGGGATACCATATATTCATATGCATTGTTATAGTATGTACGGATGATACAGCCTGGATAATCATTTAAGAGAGGAATTTTGCAAGCATAAGAGCAGCAGCCAAGAGGCCAGAGAGGATGACAGGGAGCGATGCCAAGACATGTATTGGATAGTGTATCAGGACCCAAGTATTTTACTACAACTGGATGGAAGGAATGGACTAAAGAAGAGATCCAGATGGACAGGGTTGGTCCCTGTCAATAATTGGTCCAGCCTTAAAAGGACGCAAAAATTAGCCCACATTCCATGACAAGAATGATCCAGGGATGTCGCTAGATCATTCAGAGACCAGAGTTGCAGCTCATGATCTAGGAACTAGAGTGTGGTGATTTGAATGAGAATGTTTCACTCAGGCTACAAGTATTCGGACATTCTGTCCCTAGTTTGTGGAGCTGTTTTTGGAGGGTTTTAGGAGGTATGACCATGCTGGAGGAAGCACATCACTGGGAGTGAGTTTTAGGACTTCTTAAGCCTTGTTGGATTTCCTCTCACTCTCTGCTTCCTGTGCCTGCTTGAAGATGTGATCACTCTGCTTTCTGCTCTGGCCACATCCTTCTGCCATGCCTTCCATGCCATTATGGACCCTTACTCCTGGAACCAGAAGCTCAAATAAGCTCTTCCTTCTATAAGTTGCTTTGGTCAGTGTTTTTAATCATAGAAACAGAAAAGTAACTAATGTGTAGAATCAACTTCCATTACTCTTGGTGAGTTGTAAGCATATTGCTGTGCTCCTTGGCCCTCACTGTTGCTATCTGGAAAGTGGGGGAAAGGAGTGATGCTTCTAAAAGTCCCCTCTGGGTGATGACTTTCCACCAGAGGAGAATGGGAATCTCAGTGTGCAAAGGATACAGGAAGAGCCAGAAACATGCACAGGTTGTACACACATCCCAGCAATCTCCTCAGAGCATAATGTGAGCCCAATGGAAGAAGGTTTACTCACTACACTTTAGTCAAACTTTCAGGGACCATGGGAAAATCTGCCCTTATGGATTTGCAGCCAGTGAGTGACCAGAGTCTAAGAAAACATTTCCTCATGAGATTTCTACATGTGTACCTCTGGCTGCTTAGACAATG
The DNA here is from genome assembly GCF_000622305.1 of Nannospalax galili. Lineage (NCBI taxonomy): Eukaryota > Metazoa > Chordata > Mammalia > Rodentia > Spalacidae > Nannospalax > Nannospalax galili. Next base: position 10,244 of record NW_008351466.1, on the reverse strand, counting down.
GACAATGGCTCCAAAGGTCACCATGGCTGCTCATAGGACAGCACAGTTACATTTCAAAGGAAGCTGCATTCATAGCATTTATTAAAGATATGAGCACCAGACACAAAGCAAACATTGGCTTTTTATCTCCGGCTAGGCAGATTCAATTCCATGTGAACTACTAAAGAGCAGGTATGAAGCCAGCTCCCTGGCCAGTGCTCTGATCCAAGGTTCAGATGTGACAATCACAGCTCCTCCATTTGGGGGCTCATTCTGTGTGTGTGTGTGTGTGTGTGTGTGTGTGTGTTATGTGTTCATGTGTGTGTGTGTTATGTGTTCATGTGGGGGGGCAGAGAAGGATGTCAGGTGTTCTATCATCCTCTATCTTATTCCCTTGTTCCCTTGCAACATGGTCTCTCACTGAACTGAAGCTAGGCTGGAGGCCAGCAAACCTCAGCAATCCTCCTGTCTCTCCCTCCCCCATAGAGCATGCATGGCCACCCCTGGATTTTAACGTGAGGTCTGGGTATTTGAATTCATCTCCTCATGTTTGAGTAGCAAATGTTCTTTTTTTTAAACTTATTTATTTAATAATTAGAAGAAGCATTTCATAAATACAGCATTGACATATTCAATAACAATTTCTAGAGCTAAGATGCATCTGTTTCAAGATTGGCTGTAAATTTCTAGGTATACAGTTGAATTAATACAGTTATACAATCAGATGAATTATTATGCTTATATAATCTTTTACTCATTATAAACTCTATAAGACATAAAATTAAATGAGGTTCCAACGTTTAAAAAAGATCTCCATTTCATTATTAAAATACAAAGTTTCATACAAAAAAAAATCATTTTTAATGCAATTGACACCAAGGTGTTTGCACATGCGTTTCTAATCTCTATATATCTGATTATTACTAGTTACAGTTGGTTACTTTCTGAGCTCCTTGGCATCTGAGCATACATATAAAGTCATCAGGTAGATTTCTATGGTAATGTTTTCACATCTACTAATTATTAAGGAGCAAATTTTATGCTTTGAAGAATTATTTTTAAAATTTTTAAATTTAATAACCACACGATTAGAAGAAGCATTTCATTACAGATTTCACATATTCAGTAACACACTCCAGAGCAAGGATAATCTCTTTCAAAAGTGGCTGTAAATTTTTAGGTTCACAGTTGAATTAATACAGTTATACAATATTGAAGTCAGTATAAACCCTGTAAGATATAACATTGAATGAATTTTTACCCTTTAAAGAAGATTTCTATTTCAAGGTATGCTGTTTCCTACATTTTAAAAATATTATTCTTTATTTTTTTAGAAGAAA
>NW_008351466.1:8085-8722 GCF_000622305.1 Nannospalax galili | reverse complement strand
TATGTATCTGATTATTACTAGTCGTAATTCAGTTGCACTTGGACCCTTGGTGCCTGTGTATGTCTATGAAGTCACTGGGTAGATTTCAATGGTAATGTTCATCACCTCTACTAATTAACATTCCATAAACTTTTATGCTTCCTTCTCAAATATAATACATTTTTAAAATTTGTTGATTTTTTTTTTCTGTGTGTGTATCACACAGAACATCTCAAACCATCTTATTCAACTATACACCCACTTCCCAGATGACACCCTCCCATAGCCTCCCTCCTCCCACTAGAGCCCTTATCCAGTGTTATCCCTGCTACTGTCCACTGTGTGGTCGGCATCCCAGCCGTTCCCCACTACTTGTCCGTCTGGTGAATCTAGTCAGTCTATCTAGAGGTCTTTGTTTTAGGAAGGTCAGCTGTTCCTCATCTAGCAGCAATCAGTTGTCAGTGTTTCTTTAGATAAGATGGGGGTCTGCTGTTTATTTTCTCGGTTCTATACTGGGTTACTATCTGGGAGTCCCTTGGGCCACCGTGGCCAACAACTCAAAAGAAGGTATCTCCTATCTGGTATTGTTGCTTGTTATGTAGCCTTTACCTATACATATGGACTCTTAAAAAATTATATTGGCCCCTTCCTAAAACAA
>NW_008351466.1:7140-8014 GCF_000622305.1 Nannospalax galili | reverse complement strand
TGAGGATCTGTTCCTCAGGGGTCACATGGGCTTGGGAGGAGCCCCTGGCTCCTTTCTTTTACCAGTTCTGCCTATGTGAAGATAAGTCAAAGATCCTACTCGACCATGACTGTCTTCACTTGGAAGCATGGGGGAAATGTTTCCTCTTTGTTGACTCTCCTCTTTGTAGACTGGACACTGGTTCATGTCTATCTCGTGGGGTCTCCTTCTTGATCAAGAGGACAGGTGACCCACCACAATTACAGGACATTTTGGGAGATGCTCATAGTCCCCTGGAACTAGTCAACCTAGGAGGGCAAGGAGCGAAAACTGTCCTTTATGTCCCTCTGACCAAATTAGTATAGGCCTCAAAGTATGTCTGTTAAACATCCAAGGTTAGTTCCACTAGTCTGGTACTTTTATTACTGTATGCCATGTAGATAAATCTTGGGCAAAGATGAGTTTTTCTCAGATAAACCTTACCTAGACATATATTTCTTGATCTGGTATGTATAATTTGTCAGTAGGTTGCTGGAGTAATATGGTTCCCTCTGTTTTGTAAAACTACCTAGGCATTAATAATACCTAATACCCTTAATAATACCCTTCTCCTATGGTACCACCTCTCTTGAGCTCTTTCTTTCCCTTTATCCACAAGGTTCCTTGTATAATACTCTCCCTCTTAAATGACTGCACTTTTATCCATATCTCTCTTTTTAATGCCAGTTTCCTACTATTCTTCTCTTTCAGATTCTTTCTTTTCTGTTACCTCCCTGGTTACGTTTCACTATCCTGGTTCCTGTAGTTATATCTGGATACATACTAATTTACATGGATTTGTTGCTAGGATCCACATTTGAGGGAGAACATATGTCGTTTTCTTGTGTGTGTGTGG
>NW_008351466.1:0-7112 GCF_000622305.1 Nannospalax galili | reverse complement strand
ACTCCATAGTATAAATGAACCACATTTTCATTATCCACTCGACAGTTGAGGAACATTAAGGTTGCTTCCATCTTTTAGCTATTGTGAAAAAAGCAGCAACAAACATGGATGTACAAGTGTCTCTGCCATAGGATGAGTTCTTTGGGTAAATGCCAAGGAGTGGTACAGCTGGGTCAAATGGGAGGTTCATTTGTAGTTTTTTAAGAGTTCTCCACACTGCTTACCATAGGTGTTGAACAAGTTTGCAATCCCAACAGCAGTGGATGAGCTATCCCCTTTCCCCACATCCTCTCCAACATTTGGTATCTTTTGTTCTCTTCATCTGAGCCAGTCTGACTGGGATAAGAAGAAACCTTTAAGTGGTTTGAATTTGCATCGCCCTAATTACTAGTGATGTTGAACGTCTTTTAAGATGCTTCTTAGCCATCTTTATTTCTACTTTTGAGAACTCTCTGTTCAGCTCCTTAGTCCATCTTTTAATCGGGTTACTTCTTGTCTTGATTCTCTGTTTTTTGAGTTCGTTATATATTCTGAATATTAAACCTCTGTTGGATGTGTCTCTGGTGAAGATTTTCTCCCATTCTGTGGGTTTTTTGTTCACTTCCCTGGTTGCCTTCTTTGATGTACAGAAGCTTTTTAGTTTAATGAGGTCCCATTTGTTAATTCTTGACCTTGTTTCCTGAGTAATTGATGTCCAGTTTAGAAAATCCTTTCCTATACTATGGTTGATGTTTCCAATCAAGTTTTATGATTAACTTAATTTTGTTAAGTCTCATTTCCTTTTTTTGTTGTTTTATTTATTCAAATATTTATTGTTGCATATTTATCATGCTATTTATTTAGAAAACTTACTTTGCTTTCCTGCACATTTCATTTCATATGCCTTGGCACTCAAAATCAAACACTGTTTCTCTATTGTTGAATTCAAACGAGATAATCTTAACTTCTGTTGAGGCACCCTCTTTTCTTAGTACTCCCTGGGTCTCCCATTAGGAAATCTTTCAAAATGTTTACACAAAGCATAAATAACATTTACTATATAGTGCTTAAATTTGAGGCCTTGGAATGATAGTGACTGAATTAAAAGTTATTTATTTGAGGGGACTGCAGAGATGGCTCAGCAGTTAAGAGCACTGGCTGCTTTTGCTGAGGACCTGGGTTTGGTTCCCAGTACCCACATGGAGGTCTGGAATTCGCTATGTAGGCCAGCTTGGCCTTAGTCTTATAGAGATCTCTTTGCCTCCTCAGGGTGTTGGGATGAGTCACATCACCTGTAATCTCAGCACTTGGGAAGTGGAGGCAGGAAGATCAGAAGTTCAGGGTCACCTTTGGCCATATAGCCAGTCTGAGGCTAGTCTTGCTCAATAGCAACAACAAAGGAGAAAGATCAGTGTTCCCTTTAAATACACGATGACTTCAGAAAATGAATGAGAAAATTTAAAAACTCTTTTAAACCTCTGAAAGAAACATTAAACAATCCAAGCACGTAAAAGGTGTGAGCCATCACAGCCAGCTTGTCACACCTTTTTGATCAGTCCCCCAAATATTTAAACACATTTTCTTCATGATTTTCATTTATTGTTCATTTTCCACTTGATTATTTTGGCGACCTGTTCTGTTCTCAGTAATGAAATTTCCTCTTTCATTTAATTTGGTAGTTAAAAATCATGCTTTTCAATCTCAGAATTTTTTTTTTACTTGAATTCTCACTTTTTCAAAGTACTACTACTTTTACCTAAAGAGAGATCACACAAATGTGGAGATACATAGACATTGAATATCAGTAGCCTCTTACAAGGAATTGGAGAAGTTTGTAGAATGAAAATACCCAAGACTTCTGGGTGGTAAGCTGAATGGAGAGCTGATTGAAATCAGTTTTGTGCTTCTCTGTGTATTTTTCACTGATGAATATTTTGCTTTGTATGCTATTTTTTAGATATACCCAGATATGTCTAAGTGGATGATCAAAGAATTTTAGAAAATATCTTTTAGACTATTGCCCATAGTTTGTCTGATGTCTTGATCTTTTTTCCTAACCTTTCAAGTCTCTGCATGTGACATTAGCTCAGTGCTCCATCTCTCATTATCTCTGTTAGTGCTTAAGATGATTTAGTGTATAGGAGAAATCAGAGAACAAGTAAATAAGATGGGTACAGACTGTGGTTTGACCAACAGAAGACACCATTCTTCTGTTGGCTTATTCTGTTTATGTCCCTAAGAGCAACTTCAGAATAGTTAGAAAGAAGAGAATACACAATGAACAGTATGGGATTGGGTAACAGACACAGTAAACTAGCAAATGTAGTCATATAGTTTCTGAATGAAATTTTGGGAACAGTGCTATTTCCATCTTTTCTTCGAGATAATTTCTTATTGATTCTAAAAATAGATATTTAATAAGTTAAGAATTTTAAGTATATGCAAATTTTCATGCATGTGTATATGACATAATGTCATGTTTTACATATAAAACTTTGTTGTTTTTCCCTCCCACTGTATTCTTTATTTTTCCAGTTCGTCTTAAGCAGGTCTCCTGTGGGTAATCAGAGCTGCTGAGAGTTCAAGAGGACAATGACCATGTCATGTCCAGGGGATAGCCTTTCCACGGAGCTACTTAATAAACACAACGTTACTCATTTTTCTTTTTTTTTCTTTTTTGTCTTTTTGAGACAGGGTCTCCCTGTAGCTCTAGCTGTCCTGGAACTCACTATGTAGACCAGGCTGGCCTTGAACTCACAAAGATCCACCTGCCTCTGCTTCCCAAGTGCTGGGATTAAAGGCATGTATTACCACACCAAGCTGGTTCTAATTTTTTAAAATCCTGCTCAAGACTAATATACTCAATGTGAAAATTCATGTCTTGTTTAAGTTGCAGAAAATTGTGTATCACAATTTCTTCAGAAATTGCCTCATTTTCATTCTTTTTAATTTTTGTTAGTTATATTCTTTCCAGAAATATTAAAAAAATTCCTGTCCTGCCATATATTCTATCTTCTCATTTATATTTTTTCCTATTTTAAATTTTAATAAATAAATAAATTTTTATCTCATACATATGCATGTTTTGTCTATATGTATATAGGTGCGCTTCTGTCATGCAGTGTCTGCAGGCGCCATTTTCCAACTTTCTCCCTTAATAATACTCTTCTCCTATGGTCCTACCTCTCTTAAGCTCCTTCTTTTCCTTTATCCCCTAGATTCCTGGTATACCTACCCTTCCTCCCCCCTCCCTTAAACTAACCCAATTTTTATCCATATCTCCCTTATTAACACCTGTTTCCTACTGTTCTTCTCTTTCAGGTTCTTTCTTTTCCTTTACCTCCCTGGTTCCTTTCCATTATGCTGGTTCCTGTAGTTATGTCTGAATACATACTCATTTATCAGGATTTAGTTCTAGGATCCACATATGAGGGAGATCATGTGCCGATTTTTTTGTGAGTCTGTGTTACTTCACTTATTATAACAGTTTCTAATAGTTCCATCCATTTACCTGCAAATTTCATGATTTCATCTTTCTTTACTGCTAAGTAAAACTCCATCATATAAATTAACCACATTTCATTATCCACTCTACAGAGCTATATTCATAAAAACCACATGGTACTGGCAGAAAAATAGAGCCAGATATCAATGGAACAAAATTGAAGACCCAAATATAAGTATATGCAATTTCATCCACCTGATATTATACAAAGGGGCCAGGAGTATTCACTAGAGGAAAGACAATAGCTTCAGCAAATGGTGCTGGCAAAACTGCATCTCTAGCTGTAAAAGAATGAAACTGGAACCCTGTCTTTTACCTAGCACAGAAGTCAACTCCAAATGGATCAAAGACCTCAATGTGAAGCTTGAAACTCCGAAACTATTAGAAGAATACATTGGGAATAACCTACAAGATATAGGTGTAGGAAAGGACTTTCTAAACCAGACATCAATTACCAGTAAATAAGGTCAAGAATCAACAAATGGGACCTCATTAAACTAAAAGGCTTCTGTACATCAAAAGAAGCATCCAAGAAAGTGAAGAGAAAACCCACAGAGTGAGAGAAAATTTCACCAGCAGTACATCTGACAGAGGTTTAATACACAGAATATATAAAGTGCTCAAAAATAATCAAGAAATCAAGTAACCCATTTAAGAGATGGGCTAAGGATCTGAACAGAGACCTCTCAAAAGGAGAAATAAAGATGGCTAATAAGGTTCTTAAAAGATGCTCATCATCATTAGCAATTAGGGAAATGTAAATTAAAACCACTTTAAGATATCATCTTACCCCAGTCAGACTGGCTAAGATCAAGAGAACAAATGATACCAAATGTTTTAGAGGATGTGGGGAAAGGGGACCAGTTATCCACTGTTGGTGACATTGCAAACTTATGCAACCCCTATGGAAAGCAATGTGGAGAACCCTTAAAAAACTAAAAATAAACCTACCATTGTCCCAGTTTTACCACTTCTTGGTATATACCCAAAGATTCATCCTATTGAAGATACCCTTGCACATCCATGTTTGTTGCTGCTCTTTTCACAATAGCTAAGAGATGGAAATAATCAAAGTGTCCCTCAACAGACAAGTGGATTAATGAAAATGTGGTACATTTACACAATGGCGCTCTACTCAGCAGTAAAGAAAGATGAAATCATGAACTTTGTAGGGTAATGGATGGAATTCGAAACTGTTATACTAAGTGAAGTAACACAGACTCAGAAATACAAATGACAAATGTTCTCCTATGTGGATCCTAGCATCAAATCCTTATAAGTGAGTATGTATCCAGACATAACTATAGGAACCAGTATAATGAAAAGGAACCATGGAGGTAAAGGAAAAGAAAAAAATCTGAAAGACAAAAGAAAACAAAAAGAAACAAAAAAACAACCTGAAAGGGGATAGTAGGGAACAGATGTTACCTGAGGGAGGTGGAAAAAGTGGGAGCAATTGGCAGGGAGGACAGGAGGGAGGGGCATGCAAGGGACCATGGTGGGGGGGAGGGAGGGAAGTCAGAAATGGAAAGATGGTGGGAGTCAATGGGGGGAAGTTGGGAATAATGGGGGACCTGTGACTAGGTAGGGAAGGAGGGGAAGGAGGCTGAGTGAGAGAAAAAGAGTAGAGATGAGTGAATCTCGGGGGACCAGGAAATCTAGAGGAAATATTAATGCCCTAGAAACCCTATGACTCCCAAAATTACTCAGGCTATTGCCACAGCACTTGATGGCCTCCCAGAACTTGAAGGTAAATCCCTACTGCCAAAGACAGAACATATGTCAGACACAGGATTTGGAGAAATAGAGCTGCAACTGACCAGCAACCACTTCCCCTGAAGGCCAGCTCTCACACCTTTGAAGAGTGCTATGAAGGTGCCAAGGGAAAATACCAATGGAGGATCCAACAGCAGCTTCAAGACCAAATAACCACATCAGTGGCCAGCACAGCATATGTCATTGGTGCAGTAGTGGCACTCTTATCTTGGGGGCAATCAACTGCTACCTAATTTGACTGAGCACCCACTCAAAGGGAGAAAACTCAAGTGTGGTAATGTAAACATAACCTAATACACATGGCTGGAGTGGCCATAGATCTTAGAGAACCACAAGACTATCACATCGCCAGACTAATGTGATTTCTTACTATGTGCAAAATATGTATCCTTATATTTACAGACAAATATCACAGTCATCATTCAGGAAAAAGGTCATTTTGAACTAGTCAGAGACAATTACCAAGTATCACAACTGGTCACATACAGACATTGTTGATGAATTTCTCAGGCCTAAGTGGCACATCTGCAATGCAACTTCTACACCTGAGTCTCATGGAACATAAACCAAGGATAATAAGAGGACACTAATGAATCTTTCAGGCCTCAGTAATGAAGCTTCCTCATGCAGGGGGCCAAGAATACAAAAGGTCACAAACAGTCAAAGTGTAGAGAACAAGAGTCAGCTGAATGCTGGTCCTTGGAAAGGATCCCTTTATTAAACTTCTCCCACTCAAGGCTCAGGGACCACTGTGGAAGAGGGAGCAGAAAGGTTGTAAGAGCCTGGGAAGAGGTGTGAGACCATATGGAAATGGAGTCTTACAAGCTCCTTGGGACCTGCCCATATGATTCTATGGCAGTGGTGTCAGCATACACAGGGCCCATGCAAACTCAGGCAGACAATAACCCACCATAGAACTGGGAAAATAGACAGTAGACCTCATGGCTGGGGACACTGACAACCTAGTGTGCCTTGAGAGGGATTACCAGGTAAATGGGCTCCAGTGGGGGAGTGCTGTGGGAGGGTGCCGGTGGGGAAGGGGCCGTAAAGTTGATTAATTTAAAAAAAAGAACTGTTGTATGAACTGTACAAAAGCTCAATAAAATAAAAAAACATGATTTGTGAAATTTTCTTTGGTGGAAGAGGGTAGACACTCTCAATTCAGACTGAGCATCTTGTTACTTATGTTAACTTGAAGTATTTTCCATTTGTCCAGGCAGTGGTAATGAATTTAGTGGTTATAAGAGCAAAGGATTATTGTATGCGACCATAGAAAGTCATCAGTTGTACTCATAGAACTTTTGTTTTCAGAAGCCAAAGCAAATCCTAGACTGTGTTTATTGGATTTTCTCCATATTTTGTATCTGCGTGCCATTACACAAGGGAGGTGCAGATCTGGGATGGTTTTCCAGAGAACTAACACACAGTTTGAATAACTATTCCTGAGCTTCTTCACAGTTATTCCAATGATGTTCCTGCTTAAATTTGGCAGCAAATTTTCTACTAGAGGATCCCACACACCAATATCCTCTAACACTGAGAACCCTTTACTTGACTACCATTGATTCACAATCTTATGTCAGGTACACTGCATACTGATCAAGTGGTGGTTTTCTCTAGGAAACGGTTCAGCTAAGAACACAGGACTAGAAGTTCTATCTTGCAGCCCATGGAAATTTCTTAAATTCACTGCATACTGGGACACAAAAGAAATCTCGACATATATGAAAGCAAGAAAGCAAGAAATAGGAAAGAAAGAGAGAGAGAGAGAGAGAGAGAGAGAGAGAGAGAGAAGGAAAGTAAATGAATTCCATGCATTCTGTCAGCACACAACACAATAAAGCTTAAAAAC
>NW_008351465.1:0-402 GCF_000622305.1 Nannospalax galili | reverse complement strand
ACTTCCAGTAAAGTGGAAGGTTACAAAATTAATCTACAAAAGTCTGTAGCCTTTCTATATACCAATATCAAGCAATCAGAGAAAGAGTACATGGAAACCCTCCCTTTCACAACAGCTGCAAGGAAAAAAAAGTAAAATATCTCGGAATAAACCTGACCAAAGACATCAGAAGATGGAGGGACCTCCCACGCTCATGGATTGGAAGAATTAATATTGTTAAAATGACCATCCTACCAAAAGCCATATATAGATATATAGATTCAAAGCAATGCTAATCAAAATCCCCATGACATTTTTCACAGAATTGGAAAAATCCATCTTAAGATTCATATGGAAGCACAAGAGACCCCAGATAGCCAAATCAACCTTGAGAACTAAGAGCAATGCTGGGGGGATTACTAT
>NW_008351464.1:24138-24326 GCF_000622305.1 Nannospalax galili | reverse complement strand
ATATACACAAATAAACACATACATACACATATACACACATACACACACACACATACACACATATACACACAAATACTATACATACGTACACACATACCTATACTACAGATATGCATACAAACACACAAGAGTCTGGCATAGCCCAGGTTGGCTTGGAACTCCCTATGTACACAGGCTAGCCTTCAACT
>NW_008351464.1:21514-23338 GCF_000622305.1 Nannospalax galili | reverse complement strand
GGGGGTAAAAATGACTAAGTATAGATGAAATTGTCAAAGAATAATAATAATAATATGGAAAGTGAGTGAGGAAGATACCTGATGCTAACCTCTGGCCTCTGCATGCATGTATACATGCTTATACATGCACCCATGCACACATGTCCACACACACAAACATATACACACACAGGCACATACACAGATATACACACACATGCAAACACATACACACACATACACATACACACATTCACACACATACACACACACTCATACACATCCACATTCACACACATACACACATATACATACAGATACACACATATATACACACACATACACACAGATATACATATACACATACACACGTACACACACACATACACTCACACATACCCACACACATATACACACACATACACAGAGACACACATACACACATACACACACAGAAACACAAACACATACAAACACACATATACACACACATACACATACACACACATATAGACACACACACTTACACACACATACACACACATACACACAAACATAGATATATACACATACACACATACACACATATATGCACACATACACACATACACAAACATACACACATACATACATATACATTCACACAGACATACACACAAACAAACATACACCTACACACACATACAATTATATATGCACACATATACACAAACATACAGACACACATACACACAGTCACACATACAGACACATACATACACACATATACACACACATATACACACACATACAAACACACATACATAAATACACATACACATACATACACACACATAAACCTACACACATATACACACACATATACACAAACATATATACACATACACACACAGCAATACACACACATACACACACATACACACATAAACACACACTTACACTTACAAACACATAAACACACACATACACACACACATACACACATATAAACACACATACACACACATACATTCTCATACACACACACATACACACATATACACACATACACATACACACACATACACACAATCATATACACAAACACACATACACACATCTATACACACACATATACACATATACACACATACACACATACACACACATACACATACACACAGATTCACACACATACACACACATATATACACACACATATACACACACATACACACATACATACATACATACATACACATGCACACATACACACACATACAAATACACACACATACACACATACACACAAACACACATACATACACACACTTTCACACATACACACAAATACATACACACACATACACTCACATAAACACATACACACAATCACTTACAGACACATACACACTCACACTTACACACACACACACATACTCACATAAACACACATGTACACACCCATACACACATACATACATACAGATGCAAACACATATACACACCCATACACACCCATACATTCATACACATACACAAACACATACACATATATACACACACATACACACAGATACACACACATACACACCATTACACACACATATAAACACACATACACACATACACGCACATACGCACATATACACACACAAACACACACATACACATACACACATTCACACACATACACACACACTTATACATATGCACATACATACACACAAGCATATATACAAACAAACATACACAAACATATACACACACATACCACATATAGATACATACACTCATACACACATACACACAAACACACACATACACACATACATACACACATATACACACATACACACACACACA
>NW_008351464.1:17500-21491 GCF_000622305.1 Nannospalax galili | reverse complement strand
TACACATACACACACATACACACACATACACACATACACACACACATACATGCACACATTCACACACACATACACACATATACACACACATACACACAGACACATACATACAGATACACACATACACACACATACACACACATACACACACACGTACATAAATACACATACACACACACATACACACACATGCACACACACATACTCACAAATACACAAATACACATACTCACACATACACACAAACATATACACAAACACACATACACACACATATACACACACATAAACACACATAGACACATACACACACATACATGCACACATTCACACACATATACACACATACACACATACACACATACACACATACACACACATACACACAGATACACACGTACACACATACACACATACACACACATACACACAGATATACACATACTTACACACAAATATATACACACATACACACACATACACACATATACATCCACATAAACACACATACACAGACACATATACACACATACACACACATATACATACACACATACCCACACAGATATACACACAAACATACACACACACATATACACACACACAGACACATACACAGACATACACACACATACGCACATACAAACATATACACACATACACACACATACAAACATAGACACACACATACACACACATACATACACACACATACACATAACACACAGACACATACACACACATACACACACATACACACACATACACATGCAAACACACACATACACACATACACACATACACACACATACATGCACATACACACACGTATACACACACGCATACACACAGTAAACACATACACACACATACACACACATACACACACATAAACACATACACACATACACACACATATACATATACACACACACACGTACACACACACATACACTCACACATACCCACTCACATATACACATACATACACAGAGACACACGTACACAGATACACACACAGAAACACACACACACACACATATACACACATACACACACAAACACACATACACACACATACACACATAGACACACATACAGACACATACATACACGTACACACACTTATACAAACACATACACACAGTAAACACATACACACATACACACATATACACACACATATACACATACACACACATACACACACATACACACACACACTCTTACACACACACACACACATACACACACATACACACACACACATAAACACACATATACATACACATACACACATTCACACACATACACACATACACACACATACACACACATACACATACACACATGTACATAAATGCGCATACATACACATATACACACACATATATACCCACATATACCCACATACACACATATACACACATACACACACACTCATACACATCCATATTCACACACATACACACACATACAGACTCAAATAGACACATACACACACACATACACACACACATACACAAACATACACATACACACACACATATACACACACGTTCATACACACACATACATACATACAATACATATACACACACACACACACACACACACACGTACATACACACACATACACACACATACACATAAACACATACACACAAATACACTCTCATACACACACATACACATATAATCACACAGATACACAAACATACACACACATACACATACACAGACATACACACACATACACACATACATACATATACACAATACACACACATACACACATACACACAAATACACTCTCATACACACACATACACATATAACCACACAGATACACAAACATACACACACATACTCATACACAGACATACACGCACATACACACATACATACATATACACAATACACACACATACACCCATACACAAATACACACACATACACACATACACACATGCACACACATACACACAAACATAGACACATACATACATACACACATATATACACACATATACACACACATAAAGACACACATACACACACTTTCACACATACACATAAATACATACACATAGACACAATTATATACACACATATACACACACATATACATACATACATACACAAACACACACATACACACACATGCACACACACATACCTACACACATATACACACACATACATACACATATACACACACATACACAAGTACACACATACACATGTACACATACACACATACACACAAGCATGTACACAAACACACATACACATATATATACACACACATGCACACATATACACACACATACACACATACACACACATACATACACACACAGATACACACATGCACACATACACACACATACACACATACACACACATATACACACACACATAAACACATACACACAGATACATACACACACAAATACACTCTCATACACACACATACACACATAACCACACATATACACACACATACACACATACACAAACATACACATACACACAGATACACACATACTTACACATACACAAATACACACACATACAAACATACACACACATATACACACACATACACACATACACACACATACATACACAAACACATACACACATGCACACATACACACACATATACACACACACATAAACACATACACACAGATACATACACACCAAATACACTGTCAAATACACACATACACACATAACCACACACATACACACACATACACACGTACACAAACATAGACATACACACATACACACATACATATACATACACACATACACACACATACAAACATACACAGACATATAAACACACATACATAGACACACATACACATACATGCACACCTAAAAACAAATACTTACACACACATACACACAACACACACACACATACACACATACACACACATACACTCACACACACAGACATGCACACACATATACAAACACACATATACACAGATACACACGCAAAACATACACACACATACATAAAAACAAACATATACACAAATACACATACACACACATATACACATATATACACACACATATACATAGAGATACACACACATACACACACATACACTCACATACACACACATACACACAAATACACACATACACACACATGTACATACACACACATACACACACATACACAAACACTCATACATATCCACATTCACACACATACACAGAAATACACACATGCACACACATATACATACACATATAAACACACACTGAGACACACATACACAACACACACAAATACACACACATAGACATACATAAACAAACACATACACACACATACACACACATAAACACATACACCCACATACATACACACATACACACACATATCCACACACACATAAACACATACAAACAGATACATACACACACAAATACACTCACATACACACACATACACACATAACCACACACATACACACACATACACACATACACATACACACACATACACACATACATACACATACACACATACACACACATACAAACATATACACCCATATACACACACATACATACACACACATACACACACATACACACACATAAAAATAAATACTTACACACACATACACACAACACACACACACATAAACACATACACAAAGATACATACACACACAAATACACTCTCATACACACACATACACACATACACACACATACACACACATACACACACATACACACAAATACACGCACATACACACATGTATACACACACATACACAAAGTAAACACATACACACATACACACATATACTCACAAATATACACACACTTACACACATATATACACACACATACACACAAATATACACACACATACACACACATACACAGACACACAAACACACATACACACACAGATACATACACACATACCCACACACATTTACAC
>NW_008351464.1:0-12500 GCF_000622305.1 Nannospalax galili | reverse complement strand
TATGTATATATTTGTGTCTATGTGTGGATGTGTGTGTATGTGTGTGTATGTGTGTGCATATGTGTGTGTGTATGTGTGTGTGTATGTTCGTATGTGTGTGTGTATCTGTGTGTATGTGTGCATGCGTATGCATGCATGTATGTGTGTGTGTATGTCTGTGTGTATATGTGTGTGAATATATGTGTGAGTATGTGTGTGAATGTGTGTGTATGTGTCTGTGTGTATGTGTGTTTATGTGTGTACGTGTGTGTATGTGTGTGTATATTTGTGTATGTGTGTGTATATGTGTGTGGGTATGTGTGTGTGTGTATTTGTGTGTGTATGTGTTTGTATATGTGTGTGTGTGTATGTGTGTACATGTGTTTATGTATGTGTGTATTTGTGTATATGTGAGTATGTGTGTGTATGTGTATGTATGTATGTGTGTATGACGGAGTGTGTATATGTGTGTCTATGTGTGATTGTGTGTGTATATGTGTGTATGTGTCTGTAATTGTATGTTTGTGTATGTATGTGTGTGTATGTGTACATGTTTATGTATGTGTATATATGTTTGTGTGTATGTGTTTGTATGTGTGTGTAAATATGTGTGTGTATGTGTGTGTATGTGTGTGTATGTGTGTATATGTGTGTATGTGCATGTATATATGTGTGTATGTGTGTTTGTGTATATGCTTTTGTGTATGTGTGTATGTGTATGTGCGTATATGTGTGTATGTGTGTGTGAATGAGTATGTATGTGTGTGTGTGTATGTGTGTTTATATGTGTGTATGTGTGTGTTTGTGTATGTGTGTGTTTATGTGTCTGTAAGTGTGTGTGTATGTGTGTATGTGTGTATGTGTGTATGTGTGTGTATGTGTATATATGTTTGTGTGTATGTGTTTGTATGTGTGTGTATATGTGTGTGTATATGTGTGTATGTATGTGTGTGTATGTGTGACTGTGTGTGTGTATGTGTGTATGTATGTTTGTGTATATGTGTGTATATGTAAGTGTATTTGTGTGTAGGAGTATGTTTGTATGTGTGTGTATATGTGCTTGTATGTGTGTATGTGTTTACGTGTGTATGTGTGTGTCTATGTGGGTGTATGTGTGTGTATGTGTGTGTATATTTGTATGTATATGTGTGTGTATATATGTGTAAATATGTGTGTATGTGTGTTTGTGTATATGTTTCTCTGTATGTTTGTGTATGTGTGTGCATGTATGTGTGTGTATGTGTATGTGTTTGAGTGTGTGTATATGTGCGTGTGTTTGTGTATGTGTGTGTGTGTATGTGTCTGCATCTGTGTGTGTGTGGGTATGTGTATGTCTGTGTATGTGTGTGTATATGTGTGTGGGTATGTGTGTGTGTATGTGTGTGTGCATGTGTGTATGTGTGTGTCTGTTTATGTGTGTGTACGTGTGTGTGTATGTGTTTGTGTATATGTGTGTAAACATACAAACATACACACACACATACACACACATACATACACAGAGATACACACATATATACACACACATAAAAATACACACTTAAACACACATTCACAGAACACACACACACAACCACACCCATACACACATACACACACATACACACACATACACCCATATACACATACACATATACATACACACACATACACACAAACATACACACATACACACACATACACACACATAAACACACACATACATACATACGCATACACACACATACACACACATACACACATACACACACCCACCCATGCATACACATACACACCCATATACACACATACACACACATACAAATACATACAAAAAACATACACAAACACATACACACATACGCGTACATACACACACAAACTTACACACACATACACACACATACACGCACACACATACACACACATACACAAACATACACACATATACATACACATACATGCACACTAAAATACACATACACACACATTCACACACACCTACACATATATACACACATACATAAACACTCATAGAGACACACATACACACATATACACACACATACACACATACACACAAACACACATACTCACATACACACATACCTACACATATACACACTCATACACACAAACATCTACAGATACACACACACATACACACACATACACACACACGTACATACATACAAATACACACACATACACACACATACACACATACACACATATACAAACACATACACACATACACACAGATATACACACACATACACACATACACACACACATACATACACAAACATACCCACATGCATATACACACATACACAGACACACACATACACACAGATACACACACACATCCACACACATCCACTCACATACACACACACATATACACATACACACACATGCACACACTCACAAATACACTCTCATACACACAGAGACACATAATCACACACATACTCACACATATAAATATACACACACATACACACACACATACACAGACACAGACAAAAACACACATACACACATACATACACATACACGCATACACACTCATAAAAACATACACACACACATACGCACACATGCATACACACACATATACACACACATACAAACACACACTTAAACACACATACACACAACACACAAACATATACACACACATATACACATACACACACATACCACACATATACATACACATACACATATACATAAATACACCTACACACACATACACTTACATATACACACATATACACACACATACACACATATATACACACACATCGACACATATACACACATACACACATGCACACACGGATACACACTGATATACACACATACACAGACATACACACACATACACACACATATACACACAAATACACACATAAACACACATACACATACACACATATACACACGCACATAAACACATTCACACACATACATGTACATACAAATACACTCTCATACACACACATACACACATAACCACACACATACACACATACACACATACACATACACAGACATACACAGATACATACACATACACACACACATTCAAACATATGCACACACATACGCACACATGCATACACACATACACACACATATACACACACATATACACACACATACAAACACACACTTAAACACACATACACAAAAATACATTCACACATATACACACACATACACACATACATACATAAACCTACACACACATACACTCACATATACACACATATACACACATACACCCACATACACACATGTACACACACATACACACATATATACACACACATACACACATACATACACACATACACACACGCACACACACATAATCACCCATATATACACAAACACATAAATACAAACACATAAAAAATACATACACACACATACACACATATACAAACATACACATACAGAGACATACAGACACATACACACATACATACACATACACACATACACCCACACATACACACACATACACATACACCCACATTCACGCACATACACACACACTCATACACATCTACATTCACACACATACACACACATACACACACTCATACACACACACATACATACATACACATACACACACATTCACACACATATACATACACATACAAACATAAACACAGATACACACACACATTCACACATATATACACACACATACACACATACATACACATACACATATAGACACACATACATACACACACATACACACACATACACACACATGCAAACATACACACACAAATACATATATACACACACATACACACATATACATACACATAGACACACATACACACATATACACACAAATACATACATACACATACACACAGATATACACTTACATATACACACATATACACACACATACACACCCATATACACACATACACACACAAACACACACACATAGAAAAAACATACACACACATATACACACATACACACACATACACATAGAAACATACACACACATACAAACACACACATACACACACATACACAGACACATACACGCACACACATACACACACATACACACACATACACACACATATACAAAAACACATACACACACACACGCATACACCTACGGACACTTACACATACACACATACACACACAAATACACACATACACACACATATACACACATACACACATAAACACAAATACAGACACATACACACATATACACACACATACACACAAACACACATACATACATACTCACACATACATACACACTCATACACACAAACATCCACACATACGAACACATACACACACATACACACACACACACGTACATACACATACACACACTCATACACACAAATACATACATGCATACACATACACACACATACACACACATACACACACGCATACATACACATACACATATAGACACACATACATACACACACATACACACACATACACACACATGCAAACATACACACACAAATACATATATACACACACATACACACATATACATACACATAGACACACATACACACATATACACACAAATACATACATACACATACACACAGATATACACTTACATATACACACATATACACACACATACACACCCATATACACACATACACACACAAACACACACACATAGAAAAAACATACACACACATATACACACATACACACACATACACATAGAAACATACACACACATACAAACACACACATACACACACATACACAGACACATACACGCACACACATACACACACATACACACACATACACACACATATACAAAAACACATACACACACACACGCATACACCTACGGACACTTACTACATACACCCGTACACACATACACACAGATACACACATACACACACAAACACACACATACACACATACATACACACATATACACATATACACACACACATACACACAGATATACACACATATACACACACATACGCACAGATACACACACATACACACACATACATACACATACACACACACATACACATACACATACGCACACATAGATAAATACATATACACACACATACACATATATACACACACATACACACACATATACACAAACATACACAAACATATACACACAGACACACACATATACACACATACACACACATATACACATACATACACACAAACATATACACAAACACACATACACACACATATACACACAGATACACACATAAACACACAAACACACACACAATTACACTCTCATACACACATATACACATAAACACACACACATACACACAGATACACACATACACACACACATATTCACAAACACACATACACACACATACAAACACACATACACACGCACATAGATACATACACACACACACATATACACACACATACACACGTAAACACATATACACACACATACACACACATATACACACACACATAAAAACATAAACACACATACATACACACACAATTACAGCCTTATACACATATACACACATATACACACACACATACACACAGATACACACATACACATACACACACATACACACAAACATATACACAAACACACATAGACACACATACACACATAAACACACATACACATACTCATACACACACATATACACACACATAAACACATACACCCACATACACGCACATACACACACACACAAAAACACATACACACAGATACATACACACACAAATACACTCTCATACACACACATACACACATAAGTACACACATACACACATACATACATACACAGACATACACACACATACACACATACATACTACCATGATGTTGCCATTTTATCATACCACACCATCCCATCTTAATAACTGCATTATTGTGTGCACAATCACAGACACATGCACATTCACATACAAACACACACATGCATTTTCCCCCACACAGGCTCACACATACACATGATGATCTAACTCCAGCCTATTTTTTAAACTTCATCATCTTCCACAATTTCTCCTGTGCATTTTAACATCAAAGCTTAACAAATTCTGTGAAAATGTTGTTTGACAGGCTGACCCACTGGCCAAACTCTTTTCATTATACACACACACACAGAGTTACACACACATACACAAACATACACATACACACACACATATACACACACGTTCATACACACACACATACATACATACAATACATATACACACACATACACACACATAAACACGTACATACACACACATACAAATAAACACATACACACACATACATACATACACAAATACACTCTCATACACACACATACACATATAACCACACAGATACACACACATACACACGCATACTCATACACAGACATACACACACATACACACATACATACACATACACACATACACACACATACAAACATACACACACATATGCACACACACAGAAATACACACACATATACACACATATACACACACATAAAAACAAACACTTAAACACACATACACACAACACACACACACATACACACACAGACACACACATACACAGAGACACACGCAAAGACATACACACACATACAAGCACACATACACACATACACACACACATACATATACATACACACACACATACACACACATACACACATGCACACACACATACACACCCATATACACACATACACACACATACACAGAGAAACATACACAGACATACAAAAACACACATACACACAAACATACACACACATACACGCACACACGGACACACACATACACAAACATACACACAGATATATACAAATAAATGCACACCCATATACACATACACACAGACACATACACACACACATACACACACATATACACACATATACACATACACACATAAACACACATACAGTCACAGTTACACACATATACACACACACATACACCCATACACATACACACATACACACATACACATACACACTCGTACACACAAACATCCACACATACACACACACACACATAAACACACACGTACATACATACACATACACACTCACACATACACACACATACACATACACACACATTCACACACATACACACACACATACACATCCACATTTACACACATACACACACACATACACATCCACATTTACACACATACACACACATACACACATACACACACATGCACACACAAACACACATACACACATACACACACATACAGAAACATACACATACACACACATTCACACACATACACACACTCATATACATCCACATTCACACACATACACACACGTATACACACACTCATACACACACACATATATACATACATACACATAGACACAAACACACTCACATACACGCACATATACATATATACACATACACACACACATGTACACACACATACATACACACACATACACACAAACATAAACACAAACACACACACACATATATACACACATACACACACATATACACAGACATACACACATAAACACACATACACACACGCATTCACACATATACACACACACTAAAACACATACGAACACATACATACACACACAAATACACTCTCATACACACACATACAAACATAAACACACACACATTCACACCCATACACATACACACACACATACACACATACACACATACACACTCACATACACACACATACACTTACACACAGATTCACACACATACACACACACTCATACAAATCCACATTCACACACATACACACACATACACACATGCACACACACATACACACCCGTGTACACACATACGCACACATAAAAAGACATACAGACACCTATACACACACATACACACACATACACACATACACACATACACACATAAAGGCACAAACATACACACACATACCAACACACACATACACACACATACACACATACACACACATATACACACACATACACACACATATATACGTACACATACGCAAACACATACACAAATATACAAACACATACACACATACACACAGATGTACACACACATACACACATACGCACACACATACACACACAAACATACCCATACGCATATACACACACAGACACACACATACAAATAGGTACACACGCAAAGACATAGACACACATTCACGCACACATACACACAAATAAACACACATACACACACATACACACATATACACAGAAATACACACACATGTACACACACATACACACAGATATACACACATACACACACATATACACACATACACACCCATACACACACATACACAGACACACATATACACATATACACACACTGGTACACACACACATATCCACACACACATACACATACACACACACATATAGACACACACTCATACACAAACACATACATACATACATACTCATACACACACATACACACACACTCATACACATCCACATTTACACACATACACACACATACACACATACACACACATGCACACACATACACACATACACACATACACACACACATACAGAAACATACATATACACATACATTCACACACATACACACACTCATATACATCCACATACACACACGTATACACACACTCATACACACACACATATATACATACATACACATAGACACAAACACACTCACATACACGCACATATACATATATACACATACACACACATACATACACACTCATACACACACATACACACAAACATAAACACAAACACACACACACATACACACATATACACAGACATACACACATAAACACACATACACACACACATTCACACACATATACACACACATTAAAACACATACAAACACATACATACACACACAAATACACTCTCATACACACACATACACACATAACCACACACACATTCACACCCATACACATACACACACACATACACACATACACACATACACACATACAGACACACATACACACATATACACATACACACAGATTCACACACATACACACACACTCATACAAATCCACATTCACACACATACACACACATACACACACACATACACACATACACACATACACACACATATACACACACATATACACACACTTTCACACATACACACAAATACGTACACACATATACACACACATATACACACACATACATACACACACATACACACACATACATACATACACATACACACACATATACACAAGCATATACACAAACACACATACATAAACACACATATACACACACATACACACAGACACAGACACACACATACACACATACATGTACACAAACACACATACACACACATACACACACATACACATACACAGACATACACGCGCACATACACATATATACACACATACACACATATATACACACATAAACACATACACACACATATACACATAAACACATACACACACACATACACACACATACACACACATACACACATGCACACACATACACACCCATATACACACATACGCACACATAAAATGACATACACACACATATACACACACATACACACATAAAGACACAAACATACACACACATACCAACACACACATACACACACATACACACATACACACACATATACACACACATACACACACACATATATACGTACACATACAGAAACACATACACAAATATACAAACACATACACACATACACACAGATATACACACACATACACACATACACACACATACACACACAAACATACCCATACGCATATACACACACATACACAGACACACACAGACACATAGGTACACACGCAAAGACATAGACACACAAATACACACACATACACACATATACACAGAAATACACACACATGTACACACACATACACACAGATATACACACGTACACACACATATACACACACATACACACCCATACACACACACATACACAGACACACATATACACATACACACACAGATACACAGATACATACACATACACACACTGGTACACACACACATATCCACACACACATACACATACACACACACGTATAGACACACACTCATACACAAATACATACATACATACATACACATACACACACATATACCCACACACATACACACATATACACACACACATACACACACATACACACACACATACACAGACACACATACACACACGAACATATACACACAAATATACACATACACACACATATACACACACATACACACATGCACACATATACACACACATACACAAACACACACATATACATATTCATACACACATACACAAACATACACACACACATAAACACACACATACACAGACACACACATACACACATGCATACACTTACACACATACAGACACATAGAAACATACACACACACATACACACATATATACACACACATACACACATATACACACACATACATACATACACATACACACCACACACACACATATACACACACGTACACACACATAAACACATATACACAGAAATTCACACACATATACACACACATACACAGTGATATTCACACGTACACACACATATACACACACATACACAGACACACATATACACACACAGATACACACACATATACACACATACACACACATATACACAGACACATACACATACACACATACGTACACACACATATCCACACACACATACACATACCCACACACATACATACACATACACATACACACACACATACACACATGCACACACACATACACAGAGATACACACTCATACACACATGCATACACATACACACATACACAGACATACAAACATACACACACACATACAACACATACACACACATACATACATACACATACACACACATACAGACATATACACACATATACACATACATACACACCATATACACACATATACACACACATACACATACATACACACATATACACAGAAATACAGACATATACACACACATACATAGAGAAACACATACACAGACATACAAACATACACACACACATACAACACATA
This sequence comes from Nannospalax galili, assembly GCF_000622305.1. Taxonomy (NCBI): domain Eukaryota; kingdom Metazoa; phylum Chordata; class Mammalia; order Rodentia; family Spalacidae; genus Nannospalax; species Nannospalax galili. The sequence continues at coordinate 1,406 of NW_008351464.1, read as the reverse complement.
CACACACATACATACATACACATACACACACATACAGACATATACACACATATACACATACATACACACCATATACACACATATACACACACATACACATACATACACACATATACACAGAAATACAGACATATACACACACATACATAGAGAAATACACTCACACACACACACATACACACACATATACACACACATACGTTGTCTTTTGACTTCATTGAACACAACTGCACTTGTATACACTCACACACACACACATACACACACATATACACACACACATACACAAACACACATACACACACATTCACACACAAACACACATACACACACACATACTCACACATATATACACATACACACATACACACACATACACACACATACACACATACAGACATACACACATACACACACATACACACACAGATATACACGCAAAGACATACACACACATACATGAACACATACACACACATACACACATATATACACACATACACACACATACATACACATACATACACACACATACACACATAAACACACATGCACCCACATACACACATATAAATACATACACACACATACATACACACACAAATACACTCTCAAGCACACACATACACACATAAACACACACTCATTCACACACATACACACATACACACACATACACACACATACACACACATATACACACACACATACACACAGATATACTCGCAGAGACATACACACACATACACGCACACATATACACATATACACCCATACACACTTACACACATACACACACACTTACACTTACAGACACATACACACACACATACACACACACATACACACACATATACACACACATACACACACACATATATACATACACATACACAAACACATACCCACAAATACACACACATACACACACACAGATATACACACACACATACACACATACCCACACACATATACAGACACACACATACACACAGATACACATGCAATGACATAGACACACATACACCCACACATACGCACATATACACACACATACACACACATACACACATATACACATAAATACATACATATACACACACATACACACAGATACGCACACGTACACACACATACACACACATACACCTACACAGACACACATATACACACATACACGCACAGATACAGACACAGATACACACATACACTCACATATACACAAACACATACACATACACACACACGTACACACACACATATCCACACACGCATACACATACACACACACTTATACACACACACTCATACACAAACACATACATACATACATACACATACACACACATTTACACACTCATACACACACATATACACACACATACACACACATACACACACATACA
>NW_008351463.1:0-672 GCF_000622305.1 Nannospalax galili | reverse complement strand
GATGATGTTCTCTTAGCAGGACCCAAGCTTAAACTAGTATACTCAGCTGCTTAGCAATTAATTCATGCCTTTCAACAACAGGGTCTCCAAGTTGCCCCAGATAAAATTCAACTAAATCCTCCCCAGCTCTTTTTGGGTTTCGAGCTTTTCCCTCATAAAATAGTTTCTCAAAAAATACAACTTCAGAAAAATTCCCTCCAAACACTTAATGATTTCCAACGCCTTTTAGGAGATATTAATTGGCTCCGGCCTTACTTAAAATTAACCACAGGAGAATTAAAACCACTCTTTGATATACTCAAGGGAAGTGCTGACCCCACCTCTCCCCGTCAACTTACACCAGAGGCTTCTAAGGCTCTTGCCCTAGTGGAGGAGGCCATTACTCAACAAACTATTGATTATTTTTCTCCCAATAAGCAATTGCTTCTCATAGTTTTTGCCACCCCCCTTTTTCCCACTGCTGTCTTCTGGCAAGGAGACAATCCTCTTTATTGGGTACATTTACCTTCTACAACCAACAAGGTCCTTCCCACTTATCCTTTATTGGTAGTGAAAATTCTTCAGCTCGGCAGAGAACAATCCTGCAAACTGTTTGGGAAGGAACCAGATGTTATACTTCCATACAGCCCTTCCCAGGTTTCCTGGCTTAACAGACACCTCGATGAGTGGGCT
>NW_008351462.1:0-532 GCF_000622305.1 Nannospalax galili | reverse complement strand
GGGAAGACTCAGGCACACCTAAGCAAAACTAAAGTCCAACAAAGTAGCTCAAGGCTGGATATCTGGCATTCACTCATGATCTTCTGGGCTCCAAAGTGTTCTGGCAGCTCCAATTCTCTGACTCTGCCATCCACAATACACACAACATGTCTCTCAGACCCAGGCCAGCTCACCACACCTACTGCTGTCCTTGCTGGTTGTCCCACAGTCCTGGCATCGCCAAAAATCTGGGGTCCCCACTGAAACTGAGGCTGAACCCTCACCAACACCATCTTCTGGCCTTTTGGAGTGCAATGCTTCAGATTCTCTCTATGACCCTTTCAATTCTGGGGTTCATCACAGTAACTGAGGTTGCACTTTCACCAAGGCTTCCCCTAGCTTCTCAGAGTGCCAAACCTCAACTGCTCTCTATGACACCTTCATGCTTTCAACACCAGAACCATGCAGGAGAGCAAGTCCTGCTTTCAGCTTGAGATGGGCACTCAGGTTCCCTCTGTGTGCTGACCCTGAGGAAATACCTCCCAGAAGACTT
>NW_008351461.1:811-11885 GCF_000622305.1 Nannospalax galili | reverse complement strand
AACTAGCAACAATGCCAGATAGGAGATACCTTCTTTTGAGTTGTTGGCCAGATTGACCAAATGGACTCCCAAACAGTAACCCAGCATAGACCTGGGTAAATGAACAGCAGACCCTAATCTCATCTAAAGGAGTATCTACAACTGATTGCTGCTAGCATAGGAACAGCTGACTCTCCTAAAACAAAGACTGCTAGATAGGATGACTAGATTCAACAGAAGGGCAAGAAGTGGGGAATGACTGGGGGTGCTGACAAAACGGCAGACAGTAGCAGGGATACCAGAGTATAAAGGCTCTAGTAGGGGGAGGGAGGCTATGGGAGGGTGTAATCTGGGAAGCGTGTGTAGAGTCAAATAAGATGGTTTGGGATGTTCTGTGTGATATACACACACACATACAAAAAAAAAAATCAACAAATTTTTAAAAATACATTACATTTGCGGAGGAAGCATGGAAATTTACGTCATGCTAATTAGTAGAGGTGATAAACATTACCATTGAAATTTACCCGATGACTTTATAGACATATACAGGGGCCAAGGTTCCAAGTGCAACCAATTATGACTAGTCATAATCAGATGCATACGGATTAGAGATGATGCGCCAACATCACAGTGTTAGTAGCAAAAACAATGAGTCATATGGGGTTTTTGGCTACTCTAACATTCTCCCGTCTGAAGAGGTAACCATAAAATCTTTTAAGGATTAGATACAAGCTCCCAAATACTTTTGATGTTTTTGGCCCTTGGAAAAGAGTATGTTGCTAAGAGGCCCAAGGACACCGAGCGTTTTAGCCAAGAAACTGGCTACTTTTCCTTGGGGTTTTTTGCCCTAACTGCCTAGCCAATTCCTACCTCCTATTCTTATCACAACATCCTCTGAAGAGGTTACCCAAATTGCCAATAGGGAATTGGGACGCTCACTGCTTTGGCATCTTCCGTGCTGAACAGGGACGCAGGGTGAGGCAACTGGAGTACCCCTTCAGTGGGTCTACCTAAAAGACTCCCGAATTGCATAACTCTCATCTCTAACGGGAAAAGAAAGTCCTTGAGTCATGACTAGGAACTGTGAAGGAGAAGTAAGGCAAGAGTAATGAGCATTACAAGTTCCAGACAGGGAACTAGAAAAACGTTAGAACAGGGCAATTTTCAAATGTTCATATGAGAGTCCATTGGAATTTCTTGACAAGGCCTTCCAAAAGCATCCCTCTATTTGGTTCCTCCTCATTTTTCTTTTGCCTTCTAAGGCTGGACTCTAAAGTGATCGATTCAGGATTTGAGTTCAGGTATTTTGATAGGTGTTGGATTGCTTAGAATCAGTGTCAGTTTCCTCTCAAAGGCTTCTAGATAAGGGAGAAAACAAATTGATCCATCACTTTTGAACGAGACCTGGCTGTCTCCCTTACCTACTGGTGGGCACTACAGTATTGGAGACCAAGATTTGAAGTCTTACAACTGAGCAGCACTTTCTGGTTAGGAACAAAATCATCAATGAGAAATATTTATCTAAATATCTTTTTACATAGACGTAAACCTAATGTCTAGGAAGTAGAATCCTTTGTACTCTTAAATATACTGATGACTTTACTCTTCGGTTATTCTTTCCTTTTGGGTATTTAAGGCCATACAGTTGGCACAAATAAATCAAGTGATTTTTACACTTAAGGTCATTTGAAGATGTGGGTTCCTCAGGGGTCACATGGGCTTGGGAGGAACTCCCGGTCCTTTCTTTGAACAGTTCCATCTATGTGAAGATGAGTCAAAGGTCCTGCTTGACCATGTCTGGCTTCTCTTGGAAGCATGAATGAGATGTTTCCTCTGAGTGGACCCTACCCTTTGTGGACTCGACACAGGTTCAAGTCCATGTCATGGGGTCTTCATGGCCTCCCTGAACAAGAGGACAGGTGACTCTCCACACTTACACGACAGTTTGAGAAATGTTCCATAGTCCCCTGGAACTTAGTCGACCTTGGAGGGCAGGGGGTAACAACTGTCCTTTAAGTACACTGACCACATTAGTATAGGCCTCAAACTATGGCAGTTAAATATCCTATAAGGTTAGTTCCACCAGTCTGGTACTTTTAATTATGTGATATGTAGCTAGTGCTTGGGTAAAAAACCATAGTCTCAGATAAACCTTGATGAGATATATATTTTGTTCCTTAAACTAGTGGATTAAACTATGACCATAGACATTTTAAGGTTATGGGTATATTATTTTTTTCTCATCCTCTATGTATCATAATAAACCTACACAGACCTTCATCGCTTGCTCAGGGTTTCCCATTTTTTATTACTTTGGAAAATATCTCCATTCCCTTAGCTTTTTAACATCTTTTCCATTCTCGTTTTCTTTTTTGAAAAACACATTATGATTTTTAGTCACTACCAGCTAGGGCCCATAGATAGGGGTGGTTTTCTCTTCAGAAACAGAGGATTGTGGGACCTGAGGAAGGGATCTGGGGAAGCAACTTGGAGGTTACAAGCTTTGCCCTGGTGGTTATCCACATAACATGAAAACTAAGACCACACAGAGTTAGTATTTTTGTTTCTTTCTCTCCTTTGTTACAATCTGAAGGTGAAAAGAATTTCAAATTACAAAATAAATCAAAAACCAAAAAAAAATTATGACGCATAATAGCATGAACAAATAAATTTTCCATCTGCTGTGAGACTTCTTTTCCTGGGGATGCTAAGCAGTGCTTATTCACTTTCAAGTTTCTAGTGTCAAGCCAATGTTTGATTAAAGTTGTACTGGGGAACCAATGAATTTCTGGAGCTTACTTACTGCAATAACTGTGGATACTTTGTAAGAAATCCCACTTAATTGATCTTCAAAAAAGAGAAGGCTTATGCACTCAGGTACCCAAGCAACAATCTACAGAATTTGCATATCAGAAGCAATTAAGACAATACTGTTTTTCAAGTAAGGACTGGGTTATAGGCCAATGGCCTCAGAGTGAGATACCTAAACTAGGAGAGGCTTGTGGAAGACAGCTGTGCCAGTGGGTGCCCCAAGCAGTAAGAAAACCAGATCGCCAACACCTGTCACAAAGAACCATGTGGAAAAACTGTGCAGGGAAATGGTGATTGTGAACAGGAGCACTGCCTGACTGGGAATGGCAGGCTTTAGGCTATTCTCGACACATGGGGGGAAAACTGTCATCCTCATTAGAAAAATTTACCTGACACTAAGGAAATAATTACTTTCTGCTAATATAACTTCCATTTCAATGTTGCCAGCTCCTGCAAGTATTAATGGCTTAATTTCAGACAGAACGAAATCTGTGTTTCTAACAATGTTCAGTTTAACTCCACTACAGAGGTCAGCCCTAACAGGAACCTGTGTCCAGTGTGACTAGAGTTGGTCTTCATTCACATTCACTCAGGGGACCCAGGATCCCCCATTTGGTGGTCCTCTTAAGGATGCTGGGCATTTCCCAACTTGACCACACAAAAGATCACTTGGGCTCCTGCCCTTCCCAAGGCAAGCACAGTAAGGCCATCTCAGCAGCCCTTTCAGAAAACTACATAAACACAGGTATCCACATCATCTTTTTGAACATTACACTGAATACTGGGACAAACAGCAGTGATCTCAAAGCTCCATCCATTGTCTCCAACAAGAAAGCTACAGAGACCACACAAGCAGAGGGAAAGAACCCAACACACACATACACATCATTAAACACTTCCATGGCAAAACAAAACACTTGGATTGGAGAGAAAAATATTTTTATACCATCAAGTACAGAAAGTATAAAATGTTTAATCAACCCTAATTAGGTTTCCCTCATTAGTTGCCTATGCAAATGGACTGACACTATTTACTCAAATATTCGCACCTTCATTTCACGTGCAAGTGCCCTCAGGCAAATGATAAAGCAATACCCTCCTAAGAGTGAAAGATGGCACTGAATTCTAGCTACAAAGGAGGAGTCAGATGCCAGGAGTCACAGTGTGTTTAACAGCCAGGCTTTGAGAGAGCTGTTTTATAATAGGGAACTCGCCCTAAGAAATTCACAGTGAAAAATGTGACTATCTCACAGTCCTTACTCAATGAAGCTCTGGACCGCTGAGGGTTCAGACTTTACAAGATGAGTCCACTGACAACTCATGTTCTGATGATGATTTCAAATAAAAATGATGATGATGATGATGATGATGATGATTCTGACAACTAGGCAGGACCCAAGGGGCCTTTGGGAATAAATCGCCAGCCCAAGGTGGTTAAATTGCAGCCAGTTCTCTCCCTGTGAGAGACAGGACCTCTAAGTAAGGGGAAGCAACACAGTATCCTGTCCCTGTGGGGCTGACCAGACAAGGACTGGCTTACAGGACGCGCTGGGGCTCAGTCAGGCATCCAGCTGTCCCCTGACCACCTTCCTCCAAGGCAGACAGCAAGTTACAAATGCAACTCCAGGAGCACAGTGACAAGAAAGCACACAAAAGGGGCGAGGCAGCCGCTCCCATCCTTACCTTGGAGTTGACTTTCCTACTCAGCTGCGGGGTGGACATTCTCCAGCTGTTCCGGGCATGCTTTCAAGGGCCGAGTTCTGTCCAGTTGGTGATAAAGCGGTCTCCGTGGAGAAGCAGACAGTCGTACTCGCACAGGCCGGGCACCCGGAGGCAGCGCTGACGGGAGGGCCGGGAGGAGGGAGAAGTAGCCACCAGAGAACTAGACGAACCTGGGCGCGGGCACCACGCTCTCGGGGCGAGCATCCGACCGGGACCTCGAGCGAAGCCCGAGCCCGAGGCCAGCCCGGCAAACTCCGGCAGGGAGGGATGGGGCGGCGTCTCCACGGCCTTCCCACCCCGTGTGCGGCCACTTCCTCTAGGACCGCCAGGCGGGCGCGGGGCTCGCGGAGCTCCGCACCATTGCCAAGACACGCACGGTGCTCGGGGACCGCGCTGGGCACCGGCCGCTGCCTCCCTTCCTGCCACCAGCCGCCGGCGCTCGCTGGACGGTCCCGCCCGGACTGGGGACGCTGCCTTCGGACCGCCGCTCCTCAGCCTGCGAAACCCGCTGCCGCCGCCCGGGCAGGCCCAAGGACAGCAGGCCCCACGCGAGTCCCCTCCGCCCGCTCAGGAGAGTGGCGGCCGCCACGCTGGGACGCGCCAGCTTCGGCACAAGCGGATTTCAGGTCTCGGGAGCGCGCGCAGCCTGGGTCCTCTGCCTCCAGGCAGCCCTGCTTGGACCTCTTTCTCCAGGTCCCGCTGCCCGCTGCTGCCACCTGGAGGCCGCGGCACACGCGCACACTCGCAAGAGCACTGAGAGCCAAGCACCCCAGGCACCAGAGAGCCGCCGCCACCCGGAGATCTGCCAAAGATTTCAGAAAAGACCTGGACATATTGAAGACTACTCAGGCTGAAATGAAGAAGTGAAACACTCAGCCAATCACAAACGAAAGGAGAAAGCCTCGCCCATCCGATGAATGAAATGGAAAACAGAGTATCAAGAATGGAAGATAAAGTGGACGAACTAGACCGCTCAAGCAAAGATTAGGACAAATTGAAGAAATCACAAGAATGGAATATGCAGGAATAGTGTGACACCATAAAAAGACCAACCTTATGAATCATAGAGGCATACAGGAAGGAGAAGAACGCCAAGATAATGGCACGGACCGGATCTTCAAAAGAATCATGGAAGAAAATTTCCAAAAATTAAAGAAAGACATGCCCATACAAATACAAGAAGCATATTGAACACCAAACAGACAGGACCGGAAAAGAAACTCTCCATGGCATATCATAGTAAAAACACTAAACGTACAAATCAAAGACACAATAGTGAAAGCTGCAAAACACAAACAAGAAGTCACATATAAAGGAAAACCCATTAGGATTACACCTGACTTTTCAGTGCAACTATGAAAGCCAGAAGAGCCTGGACCAAAGCATTCCCAGTTTTAAATGACCCCAGACGTCAACCCAGAAGACTACTATTACCAGCCAAAATGTCTATTATAGTCCAAGGTGAAGGAAAAATCTTCCATGACATCAAGAGGCTGAAGGAATTCGTGTCCACAAAACCACCCCTTCAGAGAGTTCTGCAAGCAATACAAAGAGCTGAAGAGAGGAATGACTATACCCCAGGGGTTGCGGAAAGAAATTCAATGAAGTTACAGCTTCATCACGAATGTAAACAGAAATAAAAATGACAGGATTCAATACTCATCCTTCATGAATAACTTTAAAGATTAATGGACTGAACTCCCCAGTCAAAAGACACAGACTAGGTGGATGGGTTAAGAAACAAAACCCATCTTTGTGTTGTCTGCAAGAAATCCATGTCACTTTCAAGGACAGACGCTATCTTAAAGTGAAAGGATGGAAAAAAATATACCAAGCAAATGGTACTAAAAAGCAGGCGTAGCAATTCTAATATCTGACAAAATAGACTTTCAACTAAAACTAATCAGAAGAGATAAAGAGGGCCACTTCATTCTGATCAAAGGAACAATAAATCAAGAAGATATTACAATCATGAACATATATTCACCAAACTCTGGTGCACCCAACTTCATAAAAACAATACTATAGGACTTTAAGAGCCAGATTAACACCAACTCATTAATAGTAGGGGACTTCAATCACCCACTGTCTCCATTAGATAGGTCAACAGGGCAGAGAGTTAACAGAGAGACATCTGAATTAAACAATATCGTATATCAAATGGACTTAACAGACATCTACTGAGTATCCCACCCAAGCACCAAAGGACATACTTTCAACTCAGCACCCGATGGAACCTTCCCCAAAACGACCATATACTGGGGCACAAAACAAACCTCAACAACTACAAAAACACTGAAATAATTCCATGCATTCTATCAGACCACAATGCAATAACTCTTACAATCAACACCAGAAGAAGCCCTAATCACCACATGAAAACATGGAGATTAAACAACACACTCCTGAATGACCTCCTAAGAAAGAAATAAAATTATTCCTGGAACTAAATGAAAAGGACAATACAACACAACAAAACCTCTGGGACACGTTGAAAGAGGTCCTTAGAGGGAAGTTTTTAGCTCTAAGTGCCCGCATCAAAACATTGAAAAGAACACAAATAAATGACAACCTTGTCACTCAAGACACTTGAAAAGCAACAACAGAAAATGAAACCCAAATGCAGCAGACAAGAAGAAATAACAAATATCAGGGCAGAAATTAATGAAATTGAAACAAAGAAAACAATACAAAGAATCAATGAATCCACCAAGAGCTGGTTCCTTGAAAAGATAAACAAGACTGACAGACCACGAGCCCAGTTAACGAAAAGAAAGAAGAAAGAAGAAAGAAAGAAAGAAAGAAAGAAAGAAAGAAAGAAAGAAAGAAAGAAAGAAAGAAAGAAAGAACCTCCAAATCAACAAAATAGAGATGAGGGGGAAACATCACAACAGACACCAGAAAGATACAGAACATTATAAGGGAATACTTTAAAAACCTATATGCTACTAAATTTGAAAACTTAAAAGGTATGGACGGATATCTGAAGGCATGGGAAGCACCAAAACTAAACCAAGAAGAGATTAACAGCTCAAACAGACCAATAACACAGAAAGAATTGAAATAGTAATACAAAACCTCCCAACTAAAAAAAGCCCAGGACCAGATGGATTTACAGCAGAATTCTATCAGACATTTAATGAAGATCTACATCCAATACTACTCAATTTATTCCAAAAGATAGAAATGGAGGGAGAACGGCCAAATTCCTTCTATGAAGCCAGGTAAAGAGCCAACCGAAAAAGAAAACTATAGACCCATATCCTTAATGAACATAGATGTAAAAATTCTCAACAAGATACTTGCAAACCGCATACAGACACACATCTAAAAGATCATCCACCATGATCAAGTCGGCTTTATCCCAGAGATGCAGGGATGGTTCGATATATGTAAGTCAATAAACATCATAACTCATATAAATGGGCTCAAAGACAAGAACCACATGGTCATCTCAATTGACGCAGAGGAGGCCTTTGACAAAATTCAACATGCATTTTTGTTCAAAGTACCAGAGAACTGGACTGGAGGGAACATACCTCAACATACTTAAAGCCATATATAACAAACCCACAGCCAACATCCTTCTAAATGGAGAAAAACATGAAGCATTCCCATTGAAATCAGAACCCGGACATGGGTGTCCACTATCTCCACTTCTCTATAACATAGTGCTTGAAACTCTTGCAAGAACAGTAAGACAAGAGCTTGAAATTAAAGGAGAAATAATTGGAAAGCAAGAGATCAAATTATCCATTTTTGCAGATGATATGACATTATAACTAAGAGATGCCAAAAACTCCACCAGAAAACTCCTAGAAATTATTAACAAGTTCAGTAAAGTGGCAGGTTACACCATTAACCTACAAAAGTCTGTACCCTTTCTAGATACCAAGAACAAGCAATCAGAGAAAGAGCACATGGAAACACTCCCCTTCACAATAGCTGCAAAGAAAATAAAAATATCTTGGAATAAACCTGACCAAAGAGAGCTCTCTTTAATAGAGCTCTACAATGAAAATTTTAAATCTTTAAAGAAAGAGATGGGGAACACATTAGAAAATGGAAGGACCTCCCATGCCCATGGTTTGGAGGAATTAATATTGTGAAAATGACCATCCTACAAAAAGTCATTTATAGATTCAATGCAATGTCTATCAAAATCCCCGTGACATTTTTCACAGAATTTGGAAAAACCATCGTAAGATTCATTCGGAAGCAAAAAAGGCTTCAGAAAGCCAAAACAACCCTGAGCACTAAGAGCAATGCCAGGGGCATTACTATACAAGATTTTCAGCTGTATTATAGAGCTATAGTCATAAAAACAACACAGTACTGGCACAAAAATAGGCCCATAGTTGAATGGAGCAAAACTGAAGACCCAAATGTGAGTAAATATGATTTCAGCCACCCGATATTTGACAAAGGGGCCAAGAACATTCACTGCAGGAAAGACAGCATGTTCAGCAAATGGTGCTGGCAAAACTGGATCTCCACCTATAGAAGAATGAAACTAAACCCCTATCTTTCACTCTGTACAAAATCATTTCCAAATGGATCAAAGACCTCAATGTGAAGCCTGAAACTCTGAAACTGTTAGAAGAAAACATTGGGAAAAACCTACAAGACATAGGTGTAGGAAAGTATTTTCTAAAGCAGATATAAATTGATCAGGAAACAGGGCAAGAATTAACAAGTGGGACCTCATTAAACTAAAAAGCTTCTGTACATCCAAGGAGGCAAACAGGGAGGCGAACAGAAAGCCCACAGAATGGGAGAACATCTTTACCACCGACACATCCCACAGAGGTTTAATATCCAGAATATATAACGAACTCAAAAAACAGAATCAAGACAAGAAGCAACCCAATTAAAAGATGGGCCAAGGAGTTGAGCAGAGAGTTCTCAAAAGAAGAAGTAAAGATGTCTATGAAACATCATAAAAGATGTTCAATATCACTAATAATTAGGGATACGCAAATTAAAACCACTTTAAGATTTCATCTTACCCCAGTCAGACTGGCTAAGATCAGGAGAACAAATGATACCAAATGTTGGATAGGATGTGGGGAAGGGGGAACACTCATCCACTGCTGGTGGGACGGCAAGCTCGTTCAACCCCTATGGAAAGCAGTGTGGAGAACACTTAAAAAACTACAAATGAACCTACCGTTTGTTCCAGTTATATCATTCCTCAGCATATACCCAAAGAACTCATCCTATTGCAGAGACACTTGTACATCCATGTTTGTTGCTGCTCTTTTCACAATAGCTAAGAGATGGAAGCAACCTAAGTGTCCCTCAATTGACGAGTGGATAATGAAAATGTGGGTCATTTATACATGGAGTTCTACTCGGCAGTAAAGAAAGATAAAATCATGAAATTTGCATTTAAATGGATGGAACTAGAAACTGTTATACTAAGTGAAGTAACACAGACTCAGAAAAAATCCTAGAACCAAACCCTGACAAGTGAGTGTGTATCCAGACATAAGTAGAGGATCCAGGGTAATTGAAAGGAACCAGGGAGGTAAAGGAAAAGAAAACCTGAAAGAGAAGAGCAATAGGAAGCAGGTGGAGTGGAGGCTCGAGGGAACTGCCAGGAAAGGACTCAACCTGCCCTCCTGCACAAGCCAATATCCATGAACACAGAGATCAGAGAAATGTCACCTGCCTCCCCTACAGAGTACCATGTGGAACCTACTAGACCCACAGGGATCTGAAATTTTAACCTTCCAACTCCACACAGTTATTCATTCCATAAGCATTAGGTTTTGTGTGGTTTTTTTCGGGAGGGGTCTTTTTTGGGGACAGGGTCTCCCCCTTAGCCCCAGCTGGCCTGGCACTGTAGACCAAGCTGGTCTCAATCACAGAGATTCACCTACCTCTGCTTCCCAAACACTGGAACTAAAGCATGTACCAGCACGCCCAGCCATAAGCACTCTTTTTAGTTCGTTATTTTCTATTATTTAATTACCACTCTCTCATGCATACCTCATAATGGTTTAGCTCATTTGTATGTTGCTCAGTCAGGCGTTAGAAGCACTGTTCCTATTTCTCCACCCATTTCATACGGCATTCTTCACTAAGCTCTTCCCACAGCTCCCACTCTCCCCTCCTATTCCTATGCCTTTCTTCTTGCTCTCCCCTCAACCTCCTCTCTTACTTCACAATCGTAACCTACAACCTCTAAAGTCTGTGGACCCAACAGTATCTCAACCTTCCCTTCCTAACTACTTTACCTATCTTCATTTTTTTTTCCAAAAAAAAGAATTTAGTACTTAATCCTTACCTTACCCTTCTTCCCCCACACTGTTACTCTTACAAACTAATATCCGAGTTTACTCCATATGGAATTATCCTTGATGGTTGTATCCCGATGGTTACCAAAGTCGAAGGAGGCACTGTTACTAACTGGCTACCAGGACATCTACACAGTGAGAACACCTGAGCAGCTGTGGTTGCTCCAGTTAATATCCTACTTAGGGGATAACAGTCTACACCCAACACCCGGAGCCCCTGGACTGAGGAACTGTTTTCTGAACTACACACTCAACTC
>NW_008351461.1:0-750 GCF_000622305.1 Nannospalax galili | reverse complement strand
TCATATTTTGCATAAATCTTAACATATCAACATAAGAAACATGAAAAAAATAAGACAGTACAACTCCTCCAAACATTACTAACCTACAGTAAAGGGTGTCTAGTGAGAATGAGTTAGATGAAATCTCAGAGGACTCTAAAGAATGTTAAATAAGTCAAAGAACTCAAAGAAAATAGCTCCAGATTGGGAACACAAATAGTTACATGAAATAAGATGATGCAAGATATGAAAGAGGAATTGAACAAAGATATAGATATAGAAATACTAGAGAAAAACCAATCTGAAATGATGGAAATGAAAGACATAAGTCAAACAAAAAGGTGAGTGGAAAGTCTCATCAACAGATTGAGGAAAGGACAGTCTCCAAGCTCGGGGACACGGTGAGAAGCTAAGACAACAATCAAACAATGACAAAGACCAAATAATGAGGTGCCAGTGGGAATTCCAAGATACACAGAGGAGACAAGATCTAAGGATAACAGGGGCAGAGGGTGAAGAATCCAGTCCAAAAGCAGAGAAGGGGCTGAGAGCTGGCTCGCACAAGAGGACCTGCTCTTCCAGAGGACCTGGGTTCAGTTCAGCTGGATGGCTCACAACCACCCTGTAACTCCAGCTCCAGGGATCCAGTGCACTCTAAGGGCATCTCAGGACAACTGCATATATGTGGCATGAGCACATACGTACACACAGACATACACAACACATCTGACACACACACTCACAAATAAAAATGTTTTAAAATAAATCTTT
>NW_008351460.1:0-1420 GCF_000622305.1 Nannospalax galili | reverse complement strand
TATTTTGGGTATTTAGAATACTGGTACACATTGAGTCCCGAAAACCTACACTTGCGCTCTGAGCCATCTGGTTGGTTCACCAGCTTGTGGACCTACCCAAACTCCATTTGTGGTGGGGGCCCATGGAATCCTGCACTTCATTCCTATGAGAGTCATCAAAATGATAATTTGGGAACTCTGTACTGGAGATGGCCAGATGATCTGCAGTGATGACCCAAACTGAAACTAAACTTTCAAATGTGTTTGTCTCACTGCTTGATGTTCAGTTCAGGTGTCTCCCTCTCCATGAAAGTCACATTTTCTGGACAATCAATGCTTATTCTAGTTCCAAGGGGCATTACTGGCACTCTACCAGGTGACCTTTCATTGTTCCTAAAATTCAGTTTACACAGAAGGGAACAACATTCACAGAAAATAACATAGATTCTTCACATGTGTATGTAGCTGTGTTCACCGGCATGATTAAATAACATGTTTGAGCTGGAGGTGGTGGCACTCTCTTGTAACCCCGCTACTTCAAAGACCAAGGCAGGTGGATTATGGGTTGGAAGCTAGCCTGGGCATTTTAGCAAGATCTTGTCTCAAAACCTGAAGAGGCTTGGAATGTACCTAAACAGCAGAGCACCTGCCTAGATTGTAGAAGGCCCTGGGTTTGAGCCCCAGTATCTCAAAACTAAACAAACAAGGAAAGAACAAAAGACCATGTTTTGACTCAGCAAAAATCTATTTCATTCATTTTCTCTAATAAGTCTATTTAATGCCTATTAGTCATCACATATATGATCTGGATTATATTCCCCTTGAAAACGAAAAAGTTCAAAACAACCACTAACTAATAAATTCTGGTTTTTATTATTTTCTTTTTAGGACTGGATGAGAGACTCCAAATAAGTAGTTGACTGCATGGGAAAAGAAATCTATCAAACTAAAACAATGAAACATAAAAATCTTTCTTTTTAAAGCAGTTGTTTTTAATTGACAAATAAAAGTCATATAGAATTTAATGTTCTAAATACGTGTATATTTTAGAATGGCTAAATAAGCCGCTCTTTCTTCCTAGTAGCTATAACCATCGCCTAAAAAGATGGGGATGGTTTGTCTACTTGACTTCTCCAATAATCCTTATTTCTTTCCTTTTTTGAACCATTTCTTGTAATTATTGTAAAACGGCTGGAGAACAAGTTGAGATGAATCACCCCCCATGTCTGTTTACCAGAAGCACTTCTAGTCTAAGTCTCACCTACCCTTGTCTGTTATGAAAATTGTTTAAACCTCAACCAAAGCCTACCTTCAGACAAGACCACAGCACACTGCCAGGAAATGTCTCTTCACAAG
Source organism: Nannospalax galili (assembly GCF_000622305.1). Classification (NCBI taxonomy): domain Eukaryota; kingdom Metazoa; phylum Chordata; class Mammalia; order Rodentia; family Spalacidae; genus Nannospalax; species Nannospalax galili. The sequence continues at coordinate 85 of NW_008351460.1, read as the reverse complement.
ATGGGTCACATGAAAGCTACCACAGTCTCTTCTTTTGCTCGGGGAGCAAATGGGCATTTGGCTATAGAATGAGAGCTCAGAAAAA
>NW_008351459.1:9250-12867 GCF_000622305.1 Nannospalax galili | reverse complement strand
TCGGAAAGAGGATGAATAGGTGAGATGTTCAGATGTAGAATTGGACATATCTAGAACTGAGAGGCAATGTGGTACAGAGGAAAGAATTTAGAGAGTCACCAACCTGGGCTCACACATTTCTGTGAAGTATGCATCCGTGGTATGTGGTGTGTTACTTATGAGGAACCAAGAGAGATTCTACACAGTGATGCTCAGGGAGAGGCCTGCACACAGCAAGTGCTCCATGAATGGTGGCTGCACGGTGTTTTAGCTGCAGGAATACATGTTTATAAAGCTACCCATGGGTGAGCAATGCATCCTGGACAATTCCCATAGGCTGTAGCCTCTGCTCTGGCTGTTAGGGTTGCAGAGTTTCTGATCAGAATGTTGGCATGAAGACTGATGCTTGTAACTGTGGGTGTGATGGAACATTTGTGTCCTTAACTGAGGCCGCGGCCGCCACCGCCGCTGCTGCTGGGGTGCTGGGGTTAGGGGAACTGGAAATGATAATCCGATGAGTTTAGCTTCCTGAGCGCAGGGATTTGAGAGGACAAAGACCACTTAGAAGTTTAGACAGACTCATTCTCCCCTTTGCCTAAGCCTTGTATTGGGATTTCATTAGCTCTTAAATGAGTTTGAAAGGCAATAACTCCCTTTTAAATTCTAATTATCTAGCGAGTTAACTAGTGTGAATTTTGATTAATCAGAATAAATTACAGGTATTAATGATTATTGTCTTCGAGCAAACAAGAGTCCTGGTTATCCTGAGGGGCCTTTGGCCAACCAGCCTTCTGGCCTGGAGAGACTTTTGGTGGTCCTAGAAAGTTTCCACTGTCGGTCACACTCCACTCTCTACTCATTTAAAGACCTCACTGTGCATAGTATGGACTGGGGAAGGATGAGGTGTTCTGGCTGTCATAGGTAGTCCTGGGAAAAGGGTCTGGAGTTGGCTGCTGGCAAGGCTCTATCCCTACATAACATGGTAGGTGCCCCGTGATGTGCCTCCTGTATGTGGGCTGCATCAATGGTGTCACATCATGGAGCCAATGGAAGTGAGTGTAGTTGTCTCTCCAAGGCCAGCCTCACCAGGCTTCTGGGACTGCACACTTGTGTTTACAGCAGGTGCTTTAGGGGGCATCCTGGCAGCATGCTGGTCTGTGCAGTGCATCCTGTGCCAGTCATTGGGGATCTCACTCCCATCTGGCCCAAGAAGGAGATTCCTTGGTTTTGCCTTGTTTCAAAGGGACTTCAGACATAAACTCAATACTCAAAGATTCAACCCTTGACTCATTTCAGTTATGGACATGCAAGGCTGGGGTGTTTTGGAGAGTCACTTACAAATAGGACAGCCAGGATGTCCTCTAAATCCAGCTAAAAGCTTGGCTCTCTGGTTCAGCAGGTGCTGCCAGCCTACAGGCTCAGTGTCCTGTGTCCCTGCAGGCAGGGAAGCAGAAGTGGATTTATACTGTCCTTTCCTCTTGTGTGTCCATGCCCTGCCCTAGGCCCTTCCTGGGACTCTCTTAGTTTTCCCATAGGTTTTCTGGATAAGGAAGTCCTGCTTTTTCTTCCCTCCAGGTACTCCAAGTCACTACCAGCTCCTGGCTCCCAGATGCTTCCTCAGAGTTTGGTCATAGTATATGCGTGTGTATGTGTGTGTGCATTCATGTGCACACATGTGTGTTGAAAATGTACACAGGTGCATGTATGTGTGTCTACATGTGCTATTGCTTTCTAATTGTGAAAGTGCCTCCTTTTCCCATAGACCATGAGAGCTGAACAATCAGGGACTATGCTGTCAACTTTTATATTGCTAGTGCCTAACAGTACATGATAGGTAATTGCTGAGTGTGGGGGTAAATAAGCTCATGACAGCAACTTCGAGCTAAAAGTGGGAATTTTGTTCTGCTCTTAGTGTTTGTGTAGGGAAAAACTGACCTTGCTTCAGGCTGTTTGTGTCTGTTGGGTATCTCATATGGTACTGCACAGGGAGCTAGTTTATAAAGACCCAAAGAAGTGCCACATTCAACACTGGCCCTAATGCTTGCTGTATACTTCTCCATCATCATTTGTATCTATTCAAAAGTTTGACTAGGATGTTCTCCTGGGGTAACCTGGGTTGCCTTAGCAATTCTGGAATTCATCATTCCTTTGAAACAACAACAACAGCAACAACAACAAAACCTGCTTTCTACTTGGAGAATTGAGAAGGGGCAGAGACAGAGAACATGCTTGGAGATAGATAGTCAAACTTTGGCTAAATTGACTCGAGTGTATTGGAGCCAAGATTGTATCTGAGGAATGGACAGGAGCGGGGCAGTAGGTAAAGGCCTTCAAGCTGTGAAGCTGCTGTTTGTGGCCATGATGAACAGCTTCACAGCTTTCAACTCCTGGCCAAGTGCTAGAGATGCAGGGGTGACTTGTCTAATCTAAACATCTTAGGGTATCCTTTCAGTAGTGAAGCCCTGCTCCTCTGCCACCTGCTCCCATTGTCCTTCATGACTGAGCATTCTGGATGCTACTTTCACAGGCACCTTTGGGAAGAGCATCCTGTACCTTCAGGCCTGGGTTGGTTAGATGACTGTCATACCATCTGTATATCTACCATATTTCCAATATTAAAAATAAATGTTGACTCATACACCAGAGGTCATGATAGGAGAATGAGACTATTATGCCCTTATCCTCTACTTCTGTAGAGGCAGGACACCTTGTTGAAGTGGCTGCTGTAGTCAGGACATCCTTTGTGGAAGGAGGAGGGCTCAGGCCTGGAGTTTGTGTGTTTGGGTGTAAGATTAGCCCAGATCAATGTCAAAGCAGAGAATAGATCCCATGAGCCATCTGAGATTTCTTCTTCCTTTGTGGTTGCATCCTGTTTGTCTCTTTGTGCATGCCCAGCTTCCTTGCAGAAGTGATTTGATGAGACCTATGAAAGTACATATAGTGCCAGGATAATCATCAAATAGAGATCGTCAGAAAAACCAGAAGTTGTTACCTTAACAGGTGTGGTTTAAATGAGAAATGTCCCCTGTAGGCTCATGTATTTGAACCTTTGGTCTCCAGTTGGTGGTGCTATTTGGGGGAGGTTCTAGAACATTTAGGAGGTGGAGCATTGCTAGAGGAAGCATGTCCCTAGAGGTGGGCTTTGAGTGTTTAGAGCCTGGCCCCACTTCCTGTTCTCTCCCTCTGCTGCCTATGTGAAGACGAAACGTGATCCCTCTGCTTCCTGCCTGCCTGGCCAGCCTCACACTCCTGCTACCATGCTTCCCCCACCAGGACGGACTGCATGCCCTCTGGAACTGTAAGTTAAGCCCTTTTCTTTAAGTTTCTTTTTTGTCAGGGAATTCTATTACTGCAACTGAAAAGTCAGTAATGCAACAGAGCTTTGTTAAATGGAGGAAGTTCTTCAGATGTATTGACTTTCTAGAACCATTTATTTTAATGCATCCAGGAAAGTCCATCAAAGTAATTTTGTTCAACGTCAGCATTTCAAGTTTCACCCAGTAGGAAATTTCAGGTAACACAACTACTTGCTTTGATAGGTCTCCTTTCTTTTACTGGTAAGGACCTTGCTTTAGGAAGCTTGTGAAAGAGGCTTTTATTTCTTTGATATATGATATATATATATATATATATATATA
>NW_008351459.1:1028-9108 GCF_000622305.1 Nannospalax galili | reverse complement strand
CTGTGTGGGTGCTGGGAATCAAACCTCTTTCAGGTGTTTTGATTTTAGTCCTGGAGCTGCATTTGAATAATTAGTGACATCTAATTAAGGCAAGGCAGGCAAGAGATTTATAGACTTCTACCTTTAAGTACTTACTAATGATTTTTATTAAGAAATAGGTTTTTTAGAATATTGTGGAGTTTGATATTTTACCCTTTAACTTAGTGTATAATCAGCCTACTACATGGAAGAATAAACACAAAGTACAAAAATTGTATTGCTTAACTTACCTCAATAAAATAAAATTTCAAATGGTTATTAAAACTGGGCTGGAGAGATGGCTCTGCACTGACTCCTTGCAGAAGACCTGGGTTCAAATCCCAGCACCCACATGGCAGCTAACAACTGTCCGTAACTCCAGTTCCAGGGGATCCAACAGCCTCTTCTGCCTTCCACGGGCATTGCACAACACAGATGCACTTACGTACATGCAGGCAATGCACACATACACATATAATAAAAATAATAAATAAAATGTTAAAATCATATCTAGCAACTTTGACCCTCTACACAGCTCTGACCCCAACTGTTTCAGCTCCATTTCTTTCAGCTGTTAAACAATTAGCACCAGGTAAGATCTGAGTTAGCTGTCTTTGTCTTGCTGGGTGGGAGCTCTTTACATGGATCTTCTATTCGCCCATCACCCTCCACCTCCCTGGGCTCTTGTTCCTTTGTTCCCATACCCTTAGCTTTACACGCAGACTGTCTTTAATGTTGGAAGCACTTAGATGGTTTGTGTCTGATCCCAGTTGTTCTTAATTTCCCAGTCAGGCTATGTTTTCATGGAGAGGGCTTGGGAAGCCACACTGTCATGGGGTGTGAAGGCAGGGCCCCAGAAGATAAGAGTTGAGGAACTGAGCTGTCTGTATCCCCTGACTGTTAACCTTGGGCACATAAATAACTTCTGTAAGGTGGACGTAATAATATGTCTCAAAGTGTGACAAGGATTAAGGAGACAAAATTTGGGAACAGCACTTAAAGCTTTACATCAAACTCTCCCTCCCTCCCTCCCTCCCTACCTCTGTCCCTCCCCCCCCCAGTATCTGTCTCTATCTATCTATCTATCTATCTATCTATCTAATCTGTTATCATCTGTCCATCCATCCATCCATTCATCTATCCACCCATCCATTCATCTATCCATCCACCCACCCATCCTGTCATTTATCTTCCAACCTATCAGTTACTAAACTTAATTTTTTAAATTATTTACTTTATTTTTTATGTGTGTGAATGTTTTGCCTGCATGTATACAAATGCACCAGGTGCATGTAGTGCTGGAGGAGGCCAGAAGAAGGTGTTGGATTCCCTGGAACTGGAGTTGTAGGTGATTAACTGCCATGTGGATGCTGGGAACTGAACTCAGGTGCTCTGCAAGAGCAGCCAGTGCTCTTAACCATTGAGCCATTCTCTAGCCCCTTAGCTACTAAACTTAATTTCCAAAAGGAAGTTGATATTAATATAAAGGTTCCAATTTTTTTTCTGTACTTACCTATATCTCTCTTTGGTTTTTGTAATTACTAATTGACTTTTGAAATCTTTTAGCATATTTATCGATCCACATGGATTGATGTGGTGGTTAATATTATACTCATTTGCATTTTACATCTGCACGTGTTGTCATCAGAAGCTTAAGTTTCTCTTCCTCCCTTCCCTTATAATTCACAGACAGACATGCCCGTGCATGTGAACACACACACACACACACACACACACACACACACACACCTCTATCTCCAGCAGGTCGTCTGAATATTGCTTTTCTTTTTTAAAAAATTTTATTTTTAAAATTTTATTTATTTTTTAGTGTGTATGTGTGTATTGCCTCCATGTAGGTAAATGCACCTGTGTCATGCAATGACTGCAGAGGCCAGAAGAGGCTGTTGGATTCCCTAGGACTGGAGTTATGGACAGTTGTTAGCCGCCCTGTGGGTGCTGGGAATTGAACCCAGGTCTTCTGCAAGAACAAGCAGTGTTCTTAACTGCTAGGCCATCTCTCCAGCCTCAGGTCTTCTGAATATTTCTGTGTGATTTTTGAATTTTTGGTAGCGGTTATAAACTGATTGACCACATGGTTGGGATTTTCTTTCATTAAGGACAAGCAAGATTGATCATTTTAAAGTGAAATTTGATAATTATTTAGAAAACATATATCATTTGCCTCATTAGCAACTTGCTAGGCTCTCTGGAAGGTATCAGTGAGAACACATGAGCATGTGAAGTGCAGTGTCTGTGGCTCTGTAACTTGGTTGAGGTATTCCTTCTCACACACATGAGCTTCTTGAAAGGCAGTGGAATGGTTTTGGTATCTTGCATCTTCCTTTTGGAGCATCAGTGAATTCTCCTCAACGGGAGCTGTGAGTCAATGCATGAGGGCAAACAGAGAGTCAAAGTTGGTGTGACTACTTTGTGTAATAGGCAGAGGTAGGGGTGGTTCTGAGTCTGGAAGGAGCCTGGAGGATGCCTGGCTCATGAGGGTGCCCACAGGGCTTCCTCCAATCCCACCAAATCTTGAGAATCTATTCATTTCAGAGATAATGGGGGAGATTTGAGGTGAGACAGTCAGGGAGGGGAGACTTCTTTCATACATTGGGTTTAAGGGCTGCCAATTTTGAGTCCTGCTAGCAGTTTTTACTGAGCTTGTTCCAGCAGAAGATACTACTCCAACTAATTAATATTCATAAGGGTTTTTCTAAGCACTTCCTTTAATGTATATTATTGTCATCTTTATGACAGTGTGAAACTGATCCTCAGTGAGATTAAGTCATATGCCTAAATCAACCCAGCTACAGTGAACTGGGCTTCTCTTCTGCCTATATTGTGTGTGTGTGTGTGTGTGTGTGTGTGTGTGTGTGTATGCATGTATACACATGTATGGAGGTATGTTTTCTTGTGCGGGTGAATGTATAGGCCAGAGTTTGATGTTGGATGTCTTTCTGCATTGCTTCTCTACTTTATTTTTTGAGACGGGGTCTCTCATTGAATTTGAAGCTTGCCATTTTGGCCAGACTGGCTGGTACTGAGACCCCCAGGATACTCCTATCTCTGTCCCCCACCGCTGGGGTTACAGATTCATACTGCCACTTCTGGATTTTTACATAGGTGCTGGGATCTGAACTCGGGTTCTCATGCTCAAACAGTAAGCAGTTTCCTATCCTGTAGCTTGACCTTGGCTCTCTGTTTATGTTGCTACGGTTGGGAGGTCCTTATGGAATGTGGACAACAGTTTCTCAATGGAGCAATAATAGATAGCATGGGGCTTTTCTATTTCAACAGGAGTGAAGAGAAGTGAAATTTTTCAGGTCACCCTGCATAGGAGGTGGCTCCAGTTCCTGCAGGATGGGAGAGACCAGGGGTCTGCCATGTGGGATATGAGCATGGGCTATTCTTCAGCCTCTCTTTCTCTTGGTTTCCTCTCCATGATATTTGCCTGTTGCTTGTTGGAGATTATGAGACATCCATGTGTGAAATGCTGAGCCTGTGTCTCATGGAATGGATACGTGAGTGAAATGCTGAGCCGATGTCTTCATGGAATGGGGTGCAGGGCTCCAAGCAGCTCTTAGCTCTCTTTTCTGCAGAGTTGGTTTCTGCCTGGAATTATGAGGCAGGCACTGGCAGATATATAAGTGGATGCTCAAGAGCAAATTAAAAATGCATTGTTGAAAATGGATTCAGTGTGTGAGTAAAGATTGGCACGAAGGCTGGCTCCCTGTGTTTCTACAGGCCAATTAAAGTGCATGAACAATGATAGATTCAGATAACCCATACTGTCAGAAATCACTGTAAAGCATTCTCTGCAGAGCTAATTGGAGCCTGTAAAGATCTGGGTGGTCTGCAACCATCTCTGACACCACAGTCCGTCAGCTTTTGACCACATTGAGATCACTCTGTGAGGTCCTTGGTACTTGAGAATGTACATATGGGTAGATGTCTGCGGTTTTAATTTTGGGACAGGACATAGACATCAGGTCACCACTCACCATGGTGCCATATGCCACTCACGGAAGATGTGTTCAGGTTTTTGTAAAGAGCTTAATTGGAGCTGAGGCAAGGGACTGTGACTTGTGGGTGCTCATGTCAGAATGAGGTGCTGAATGTGTTTTCCTTTGGGCAGCCAACTATCATGTGAAGGGCAGACACCATGACCACACTGGTTGCCTGACTGTGTATGGGCCACAGCAGGCAATAGAGTGAAAGAAGTGTGATTCATGGAGTAGAGTTCCCTGATTGTGTCTGTGATTTGAAAACTGGCTTCTAGAGTATGCTTGTGGAGCATGCTGTGTGTCTCAGTCTGTCTTAGCCCAAGGTGACACTGTACTGGTCATAGGGGAACCCTAATAAGAGGCCATCTGGCTTCCTGTGACTCCCATTTAGACATGGGAACATTTGCACTTAACTTCAGAGACAAATACTGTTGCTTCTTGACTTGTGATGGGGGTACAACTCTGTAAACTCATGTAAGTTGAACTTTTGTCTAAGTCCAGAATGCCAGGAATTCACGATCATCTTAGTTTAGCAACACAGCACATGGTGGAATATTGTTTCCTGTCATTGACCATTTCTCATTGCTAGCAGCTATCATCATGAAAGACTATTGTACTGCATGTGGCTAGCCTAGGGAATGACAAAAGATTTTAAAAACGTACAGTGTATCCTGAATTGATGCTGCTTTTGCATCATAGTAAAGTTGAAGGATCATGAGTTGACCCATGGTAAGTCACGCCCCATCTGTAGTCTTAAGGTGCATCCCAAGATCAGTAACAGATTTTATAAGGGTAGGTTAAATTTTTTTTTAAAAAATTATTTGTTGTTTTTATTTTATGTGTATACGTGTATTGCCAGCACTTAGGTAAGTGCACTCATGTTGTGCAATGCCTGTGGAGATCAGAAGAGGCTGTCAGATCCCCTGGAACTGGAGTTATGGACAGTTGTTAGCTGCCATGTGGGTGCTGGGATTCGAACCCAAGTTTCTGCAAGAACAACCAGTGTTCTTAATGGCTGAGCCATCTCTCCAAAAAGGCTAGGTTAATTTTGTTTCTGGTAGTTTGTAATGACTTTTTATTTATAATTTTTTTGAAAATTTCCAACACAAAATGAATATTCATTGCACACAGATATAGTGATGGTATGCTAAGAACAAAAATGATTTGGATAAACTTAAGGCCTCTATTTCAAACAGTCTTTTAAATTCCAACCCAGTTAACTTATTTATTTAGTTAGTAGAGAGCAATGTGAGAGAATTTATTAAGAAAGATTGCATCTCCAAGGGAGGAAGCTGGCTTGAGCAAAGAGAGAGTTAGCATCTCGAATGGCCATGTTATACAAAGTATAGGGGCTTTCATGCCACATAGTGCAGGCTTTCTTGCAAATGCTCTGTGTTCTAGTTTGTCTTCAATTGCTGTGACAAAACACTCTGACTAATACCAACTTGGGAAGGAAAGGGTTTATTTGGCTCACATCTCCCAGGTTACAGTTCATCCCTGAGGGAGGCCAAGGTAGGAACTCAGGGCAGAAACCTAGAGGCAGGAGCACAGGCCATGGAGGAATGCTGCTTACTGGCTTGCTCCCCTGGGCCATGCTCAGTCAGCTTTCTTATACAATACAGAATAACCTGCCCAGGGGTGGCACCACCCACAGTGGGCTGGTCCCTCCCACATCACTCAAAAATCAAGAAAATACCCCACAGACATGACCACAGGCTAGTCTAATTGAAGCAATTCCCCATTTGAGGCTCCCTCAACCTAGGTGTGTCACATTGACAACTAAAGCTATCCAGTACAAACTGTTACCTGTAGTTCTACACACAACATCATGTGTTGTATGTCTCATTAGCATCTTAAATCTCTATCCAGTTTTATAATGAGTCATTTTTAGACACAGTAGACCTATACAGTGGCTGAATTTAGTTAGCCTCAGTGGGGAGTTTGGGGAGAGGGAAGGGGCATCCAGCCTTTCCCTTTGCCAACTGTTTTTTTCATATGCTAATTTTGCAGCCTTTGTGCAAGATTCTCTGAACCTCACCCTCTGCCCTATTTTCCTCCCTTAGTTCCTCTGTAAGCTCTGGTTCTAGACATCTACAGTTGCTTCCATGTGGTTGAGGGGTATAGACACTGCCTAAGAGGGACCATGAAACTCTCTATTTCTGTTACTGTGTTGGAGAGGAGGCCCTGATCTCCTATAGTAGGAATTGGTTAAATCCCTGAATCCCTGCTGAATCCTAGAAGACACAACAGCATTTCTCTTGAGCATTAGGCAGGTCCCTCTTGGGCTGCTGCTGGCATGTCCAGGGTCATCAGGTTTTGCAGTACACTTGTCCTGATCATTTTAGCTTTTGAGTTTAGGAGTAAGATCTTACACTTGTCCTGATCATTTTAGCTTTTGAGTTTAGGAGTAAGACCTTACGGATTCTAGAGGAAGCATACTGATGGTTTTTTTTTATTGCTGTGGCAGAATACCCTGACAAAAAGCAAGTTAAGGAAGAAAGGGCTTATTTTGGCTTATAGTTCCAGAGGGGATACATCCATCATGGTGGGGAAGGCATGGTGGCAGGAATGTGAGGCTGGCCTGGCAGCCAGGTAGCAGATGGATCACATTTCATCCTCACACAGGAAGCAGAGAGAAAGAGAGAACAGAAAGTAGAACAAAGCTATAGACCCCCAGAACCTGTCCCAGTGATAGAGTTGTTCAAGCAAGGCCCCACCTCCTAAAGATTCCATGACCTCCCAAACAGCACCACCAAGTAGAGACCAAGTGTTCAAACACCTGGGCCTATCGATGACATTTCTTATTCAGATCATTACAGAAGGTAAAATGGTTCCATACTGAAGGGAGTACACAAGCCATTATACATTGGTCCAAGACTAATCTCAATACCAATGAGAAAAACTATGCAGCGCAGAGGTTCTCAGAACATTTCAGAGGTTGTTGATATAGGAAAAGTGGGATCTTTGAGAGAGGAATGAAGGCTTTCTTTCTAATCTCAAGTGAGCATAACTCAGGGTCTAAGATCCTGGACTAAGGAACAGCCACCAAACAATCCTGTACTAGTATCTTCTGGGCCCTTTTTTCTCACAAACTCAAAGAATGACATTTACAGACAACAGGAGGGTAAGTTTAGAGAAGCATTGTATTATAGGATTATAAGTGGAATCTTAAGAGAAAGAAAGAAATTAAGCTATACAGCAGGAACAGGTCCCAGAAAATGTAGTACCATCAAGCTGCTAGTTTAGGGGAGAAGAGGAAGAAAGCCATGTCCCATGAGTTAGGGTCTGAGAAATCAGGAATGTTCAGCAATAGAGTTCTGCAAGCTGATACATGGAAGAAAGGGGCAGGGGGGTTTCAGAGAATGAGTGAGAAGGCACAGACCATCAAGGAACACAGGCTTAAGCCTTTGGTAGGTATCTGAAAAGGAGACAGAAAGGAGGAAGAATTATGCTTTCTGAGTTAGAACTCAGAAAAGCAGGCAGGCTTAGCAGCAGAGGTGCTATAAGCAGCTGCATTGGGAAGGGACTTCTGAAAATTATACATATGTCATCTCATTAAGGAGATAATTATTCCTCCCATCCCCTTAGCATGCCTTCAGGAGAATCAAGTTTCCTGTGGGGTAGACTCCTGGCCAGGTGATTGACAGGCCCAGCTGGATTAGCTCTTAAGGAAGAAGACAGTAGTAGGTGATGTTCTAATCTTTGTAGCATATCAGAATGCCATATCTCTACCCAGGGCCAGATATGGGACTAGGATTCCATTATTTTGATGTGGGAGAAGTAGATTTCCTTCAGGGCAAAGCCCTCATATTGTCACCTTTTCATATGGTATTTTATTATTATTTTTAATATTTTATTATTTTTATTTTATGTGTATTCGTGTATTGCCTGAATGTAGGTAAGTGCACCCGTTTCATGCAATGCCCATGGAGGTCAGAAGAGGCTGTCGGATCCCCTGGGACTGGAGTTACAGGACAGCTGTTAGCTGCCATGTGGGTGCTGGGATTTGAACCTGGGTCTTCTGCAAGAACAACCAGTGTTCTTAACCGCTGAGCCAT
>NW_008351459.1:0-732 GCF_000622305.1 Nannospalax galili | reverse complement strand
GTATTGCCTGAATGTAGGTAAGTGCACCTGTGTCATGCAATGCCCATGGGGGTCAGAAGAGGCTGTCATATCCCCTGGTACTGGAGTTACAGACGGTTGTTAGCTGCCATATGGGTGCTGGGATTCAAACCCAGGTCTTCTGCAAGAACAACCAGTGTTCTTAACCGCTGAGCCATCTCTCCAGCCCCTCATATGGTATTTTAAATCCTAAGGAGGGGCAGTTGTTACCTGGAAATGGGGAGTAGTGTCTAAAGCTGACCATGAGGGAGAGTCCATCCTCAATGGCTTTCAAGGCTACTAATCCCTATCTAGCTACCTAACATTCCCCCTCAAGAGCTGAGACCCTAAAATAATTCAGGAGTTGGGCATGGAGCTATAAATCCCTGATAAGCAAACAGGGTCACTGAGGAATGAAAAAGATGGCATACTTCATCTTTTCGGTGCCAGATAAAGGCCATCCCTCTAGCCACCAGGGTTCTCTTTTCAGTCAAGTAATCCAGACCCCTTCAGATGAGACTGAGGTAGGACCAGGACACCTCATCATTTGAAACCACAAATCTATCAGCCTTCTTTTCTTTGTTTGAGCTGATCAACCCAAATAAGAGGAGGGGAAACCACTGTACAACCCTTAAAACACAGGCTCTTCCCTTAGACATTAGATTCTTGGTTTCTGGGTTCCCTCTCCACTTGTGGAAAGCTTTATCTTTCTGTATGAGTATATGAATGTGTGAT
>NW_008351458.1:0-315 GCF_000622305.1 Nannospalax galili | reverse complement strand
TTTGAATTTAGAAATTTTATTTATTAATGTTACATGTGCGTGTGTATATTATTTGTATGGAGAGGCTCACATTTGCCATTATACATGTGGGTAGACTGAGGACAAAATTATGGAGTCAGTTCTCTCCTTCCACTTTTATGTGTTTTGTGGATTTTACTGAATTTGCCAGGCTTGCCAGGCAGGTGCCTTTTAGTTGATGAGCCATCTTGCTGCCGCCTTCCACCTTCTTTATGAAGACAGGCTCTCTCACTGATCAAGGAGTCACCAATTCCCTTAGACTAGCAGCCCAGCATGCTCTAGGCATCCTGGAGTCTC
>NW_008351457.1:77376-80362 GCF_000622305.1 Nannospalax galili | reverse complement strand
GTATCTCCTATCTGGCATTGTTGCTTGTTGTGTAGCCTTTAGCTATGCACACGGACTCTTAAGAAATTATAATGACCCCTTTAATCTTTGATTATACTTTCCTTTTGGATATTTAAGGCCATACAGTTGGCCCTGATAAACCAGTTTATTTTTACTCTTAAGGCTGTTTGAGGACCTGTTCCTCAGGGGTCACATGGGCTTGGGAGGAGCCCCATCTCCTTTCTTTTACCAGGTCTGCCTACGTGAAGATAAGTCAAAGGTCCTGCTTGACCATGGTTGGCTTCACTTGGAAGCAGGTCTCCTAGGCCTCCTTGATCAAGAGGACAGGTGACCCACCACAATTACAGGACATTCTGAGAGATGCTCATAGCCCCCTGGAAGTAGTTGACCTAGGAGGGCAAGGAGCAAAAACTTTCCTTTATGTCCCTCTGACCAAATTATTATAGGCCTCAAAGTATGTATGTTAAACATCCAAGAAGGTTAGTTCCACCAGTCTGGTACTTTTAATTACTGTGTGTCATGTAGATAAATCTTGGGCAAAGACCAGTTGTTCTCAGATAAACCTTACCTAGACATATATTTCTTGATCTGCTATGTATAATTTGTCAGTAGGTTGTTGGAGTAATATGGTTTCCTCTGGTTTTCAAAACTAGGTAGGCATTATTTATCTCTCGCATTGTCTCACCCTCCACCATAGTTTTCCCACTTAAGGTGCCCCCATTTCTCCCTTAATAATACCCTTCTCCTATGGTCCTATCTCTCTTGAGCTCCTTCTTTCCCTTTATCCCCTAGGTTCTGTGTATAACCTTCCCATCCTCCTTCCTTAAACTAACCCAATTTTTGTCTCTATTTCCCTTATTAAGGCCTGTTTCCTACTGTTCTTACCTTTCAGGTTGTTTCTTTTCCTTTGCATCCCTGTTTCCTTTATATTATCCTGGATCCTGTAGTTATGTCTGGATACATATTTACCTATCAGAGTTTGGTTCTAGGATCCACATATGAGGGAGAACATATGTTGATGTTTTTTGAGTCTGTGTTACTTCACTTAGTATAACAGTTTATAGTTCCATACATTTACCTGCAAATTTCATGATTTCATCTTTCTTTACTGCTGAGGAAAATTCCATCATATAAATGAACCACGTTTTCATTATCCACTCATCAATTGAGGGACACTTAGGTTGCTTCCATCTCTTAGCTATTGTGAAAAGAGCAGCAACAAACATGGATGTACAAGTGTCTCTGCAATAGGATGAATTCTTTGGGTATATGCCAAGGAGTGGTATAACTGGGTCAAATGGTAGGGTCATTTGTAGTTTTTTAAGAGTTCTCCACACTGTTTTCCATAGGGGTTGAACAAGTTTGTAGCCCCACCAGGAGTGGATGAGTGTTCCCCTTTCCCCACATCCTCTCCAATGTTTGATATCATTTGTTCTCTTCATCTGAGCCTGTCTGACTGGGATAAGATGGAATCTTAAAGTGGTTTTAATTTGCATTTACCTAGTTACTAGTGATGTTGAACATCTTTTAAGATGTTTCATACCCATCTTTACTTCTTCTTTTGAGAACTCTCTGTTCAACTCCTTAGCACATCTTTTAATTGGTTTGCTTCTTGTCTTGATTCTGGTGTCTGTTGTGATGTTTCCCCTTTCATCTCTGATTTTGTTGATTTGGAGGTGCTCTTTCTTTCTTTTGGTTAACTGGGCTACCAATCTGTCAATCTTGTTTATCTTTTCAAAGAACCAGCTCTTGGATTTGTTGATTCTTTGCATTGTTTTCTTTGATTCAATTTCATTAATTTCTGCCCTGATTTTTGTTATTTCTTCTTGTCTGCTAGGTTTGGGTTTCATTTGCTGTTGCTTTTCAAGTGTGTTGAGTTGCAAGGTTAAGTCATTTATTTGTGTTCATTCTGATTTTTTTGATGTAGGCACTTAGAGCTATAAACTTCCCTCTAAGGACCACTTTCAACGTGTCCCAGAGGTTTTGTCATGTTGTATTGTCCTTTTCATTTTGTTCCACTTTTATTTCTTTCTTAAATTCTCTTTTGACCCATTCATCATTCAGGAGTGTGTTGTTTAATCTCCGTGTGTTCATGTGGTGATTAGGGCTTCTTCTGTTGTTGATTGTAAGCTTTATTACACTGTAGTCTGATAGAATGCATGGAATTATTTCAATCTTTTTGTATTTGTTGAGGTTTGTTTTGTGCCCCAGTATATGATCTATTTTGGAGAATGTTCCATGGGGTGCTGAGTGGAAAGTATGACCTTTGGTGCTTGGGTGGAATACTTGGTAGATGTCTGTTAAGTTCATTTGATATATGGTATTGTTTAATTCAGATGTCTCTCTGTTAACTCTTTGCCCTGTTGACCTGTCTAATGGAGATACTGAGGAAGTGAAGTCCCCTAGTATTAATGAGTTGGGATTAATTTGGGTCTTAAAGTCCTGTAGTATTGTTTTTTATGAAGTTGGGTGCACCAGAGTTTGGTGAATATATGTTCATGACTGTAATATCTTCTTGATTTATTGTTCCTTTGATCAGAGTGAGGTGGCCCTCTTTAACTCTTCTGATTAGTTTTAAAGTCTATTTTGTCAGGTATTAGAATTGCTACACCTTTTTTTAAATTTTAATTAGAAGAAGCATTTCGTTACAACAGCATTAACCTATTCAATAACATTTTTCTGAGCTAGGGTACATCTCTTTCAAAATTGGCTGTACATTTCTAGGTTTACAGATGAATTATTATGCTTATATAATCTTTTACTCATTATAAACTCTATAAAACATAAAATTAAATGAGGTTCCAAGGTTTCAAAAAGATCTCCACTTCGTTGTCAAAACACACGGTTTCATACATAAAAATTCATTCCAGGGCTCTTGACATTGAGACGTTTTCACATGCATTTCCAATCTCTATATACATGACTATCACTGGTCACAGTCACCCACCTTCTGAGCTCCTCGGCATCTGAGCATGAATACAAACTC
>NW_008351457.1:69589-74874 GCF_000622305.1 Nannospalax galili | reverse complement strand
TTTTTTTCCAATTCTGTGAAGAATGTCATGGTGATTTTGATTGGCATTGCATTGAATCTATATGTGACTCTTGGTAGGATGGTCATTTTCACAATATTAATTCTTCGAATCCATGAGCATGGGAGGTCCTTCCATCTTCTGATGTCTTCCTCAATTTCTTTCTTTAAAGAGTTAAAATTTTCTTTGTAGAGCTCTTTAATGTCTTTGGTCAGGTTTATTCCAAGGTATTTTTTTTTGTGGCTATTGTGAATGGGAGGGTTTCCCTGTGCTCTTTCTCTGACTGCTTGTCTTTGGTATATAGAAAGGCTATAGACTTTTGTAGGTTAATTTTGTAACCTGCCACTTTACTGAATGTGTTAATAATTTCTAGGAGTTTGCGCGTGGAATTTTTGGCGTCCCTTAGATATATTATCATATCATCTGCAAAAAGGGATAATTTGAGCTCTTCTTTTCCAATTATTACTCCTTTAATTTCCTTCTCTTGTCTTATTGCTCTTGCAAGAGTTTCAAGTACTATGTTAAAGAGAAGTGGGGATAGTGGGCAGCCTTGTCTGGTTCCTGATTTCAATGGGAATGCTTCCAGTTTTTCTCTGAAATGGAGATCTGTTTTAAAGGTTAAAAAACCCATTCAATTTTCTGTCTTACAGGGCTTATATTGAGTTCAATATTGTATAACTGTATTAACTCAACTGTGAACCTAGAAACTTGCACCCACTTGTGAAAGAGATGTACTCTTGCTCTGGAGTATGTTACTGAATATGTTAAATCTGTAGTGAAATGCTTCTAATCATGTAGTTACTAAAAATTTAATAAATAATGATAAAAAATAATAAGTAGTAGATGTGAAAAACATTACCATTGAAATCTACCTGATGACTTTATATCCATGCTCAGATGCCAAGGAACTCAGAAAGTAATCGACTCTCACTAGTAATAATCAGATATATAGAGATTAGAAATGCATGTGCAAACATCTTAATATCAATTGCATTGAAAATGAATTTTTCTGTATGAAACTGTGTATTTTAATAATGAAATGGAGATCTTTTGTAAAGGTTAAAACCTCATTTAATTTTATGTCTTGTAGGGTTTATACTGAGTACAATATTGTATAACTGTAACAATTCACTAAAACTAAAAATTTACAGCCAATTTTGAAAAAGATATATATTAGCTCAGAAAATTGTTATTGAATATGTCAATGCTGTTGTAATGAAATGCTTCTTCTAAGTATGTGGTTATTATATAAATAATGAACTGGGGAAAAAAGAAAACCAAATGTAAAACATTAATCATCCCCTCATAGAGTGAAGACACCTCAAAAGAAAACACCCCATTTTGAGCTCCATACACTGACTGCTACATGAAATGCCCTAGCTTTCCAAAATCATCTTTGGGTGAATGACACTCTCCATTTTCATATTTGTACAAATACACACACACACACACGCGCGTGCGCGCACACACACACACACACACACACACACACACACACACTGAAAAGCTGCACCTCTGAGTTGCTCACATCTACAGTATCTCCCATCCCAGTATAACTGCATAGGAGCAGAAGGTAAACCACATGTCTCTCTCTCTTTCATTGGGGCAATGTGGGTGGAGAGTGCTCTGTCTTCACATTACAAGTAGTGAATCATGATGTGGAACATAGCTGATTTATATTACCTCATCCTATAGATATAGATAGATCTATAGAGATATGTCCCAGTATCCTATTACAGAGAGACAAATACAGATGCGTTCCTGTTTCTACACACATCACAGGCAATACACATATGTATCTTTTCTTCCTACCATGAATTTTCAATTATATTTTCAACTTTTCACAGTTTTTATACTCATACACATTGCCAAGACCATTACTTATTCTTGACTACTTGGTGACACCTAACAAAGCCTTAAAGAACTTTCCTGGGCAATTCCACAGCAGCAGGAATCAGTGAGCTGGAAGACAGGTATGATCCAGTCAGAGAAAAGAATGAAGAATGGCTATGGGAGTCATGGAACATCCTTCAGAAGCACCACCTTTGCATAACAGTGTTGTAGAAGGAGAAGAACGGGAAAGTGGTCAGAAAGAACATTGAGAAAGATAAGGACAGAAAACCTCCTTCATCTGGAAAGAATATGCCAAGATACAGACACAGAAAGCTCAGGAATCTTCAAAGCCAACCCACAAAGGAGTTTGTCATGGCATATCATAACAGAATAATAAAAATAAAGAGGAAGAAAAATATTCTAAAGTAACATCAGGTTAGAGTCACAGCATGCAAATAAATGAGTTCTACCACAAACATCCTTTTTGATGTTTTTGTTGAAATGCTGGATACTCCAGAATGAATTGTTCTGTGTTCATGTACTTAGGATTTTGACAAAAGTCTTTATGTCATTGATTTCTAATTTGGTACCATTTGGAGGGAAAAGATGTTTGATCTATAATTTCTAACTCTTAAATTTGCTGGGACTGCTTTTGGGGTCTAACACAAGATCTTGATGGAGTGTGGTCTGTGCACTACAGAGGAAATCCTAAAGGCTAGAAAAGAGTCTAGTCAAGAATACGTTACCCAGGAATGCTCTTTCAAAACTGAGGTAGGAAAACAGATTTCTAGATAAACGGGAGCTAGTCATACACCACAACTAGGCCTGTTGTGCAAAGGCTCTACTTCTAGATGATGTTCCAGAATTGTGAGAGACTTCTTCATTCTTTTCTCCGACTGGATCATAGCTGTACCCAGTTCACTGATTTCCTCTTCTGTGCAATCTAGTCTACTGTTGTACTTTTCTACTAGAGTTTCCAGCTCAGAGGAAGAAGTCCTCATCTCAAAGTTTTCTGCTTTAAGTTTTCCAACTCATAATTAAGCTTCATAATTTTGTGTGGTATTTTCAAATTTAATTTTGGTTTTCTATCAGTATATTTACATATTTCACTGTTCTTTCTTAAGAAATTTTCACTTTGTTTTCAGTCACTTCGTATATCTCTCATTTTCTGAAGGATCCTTCTTTCGATGTTATTATACTCCTGTTGGGCTATGAATTCTCCATTCTCCCAAATCATGCTGACTTGCTTTCTTATCTCTTAATTTGAGGAAATGATCACCTTTTCCATTTTTTTCAAGACGTTTTTGTAAAACAGATCTCAGCTTAATCTAGCTTGTGATTCTGGAAGTCATCTCTTGACTATCCCAGGAAAGTAGATTTCTGTATGATTTCAAGCTGGCTAGGTACCGCCTTTTCTGATACAGGATGTGGCTACTGCCTGGGCTTCATCCTCCACTGTATCACTTCTGGACTCCGCTATCAAGCATAGCTGGCAGCTAGATGTGGCAAAGTGCTCTGGTCATCCATTCCCAGGAATCCTTTGTGGTCTCCCGATTTCACTGATAGAGAATTGTGCAGTTGGGCAGAGCAGCAGACTTTGTTGCAGAGTTAGGCAGTTTCTGCTTGGGGCAGATGAGAGAAAGCTGCACTTTATAGAAATGCATGATTAAGGAATGCCTGGCTGTCAGGGTGAGGTCTTAGGGTGGACTGGGTTCTAGCCTCCACTTGGCCTCCACAGATAAGGACATGTAGCCATTCTACCACTCTAAAATGCACGAGGGCATCCCAGGACAGGCAAGGCAATGTTGTGAACTTTGAGTAAGTTAACCTACTTTCTGTCCTTCTGGTTTGAAGAGTGTTTCCCCTACACTGCTACAAAAGGCAATGGGGAAGCATGTCCCTCCTAGTGCAGGCCTGTTGGCTGGGTGAAGTAACTCTTTGGTCTACTTAAATTGCAAAAGGCTAAACCTTAATGTTGACCAATGTTGCCTGAGTTGGTGACTGATTGTGGGTTCTGAATGGGAATGAAGAATAGCTACCTAGGGAATCACGCCACATTAAAATTTCCATTACGTTCCTGAAAGTCAGATAGGGGTTGAGCTAGGGTGCCAGTGGCGTTTATGTGAGGTACCACAAATACCAGAAACACAGAGGAGCCATCAGTCTCCTAGTCTATGAAAGTGAGATCCTGAAGTAATTTAGATTGTCTACATTTCTTTTTAATTTAAAATTTTTTTATCTTTGAAAATTTCATACATGACATTATTATTTCATACACAATGAATTATTTCCATCCCTTTTCAGTCTCCCACCAACTTTTCCCCTCTTCCGGTCCCTCTCTATTATTTCCTTCTTCTTTCACTAGTATTACTATTGTTGCATTAATACACAACACACACACACACACACACACACACACACACACACATATTCGATGCACTGAGTCCAATTTAGTGGTGCTCATGAGCACCTGTGTTTAGGGCTGTCCATTTGGTATTAGATAACCTCTCAAGGAGCTGGTCCCTGGAGAAACTGATCCTCCCTCAGCTGCCATTTCTGGCCTGTAATTCTTCATCTTGACGTAGGACCCTGTGGTTTCCTCCTCATTCACCTTGGCACATCACCTGGGTTTTGTCATTATGCAGATCTTGCTAGACTACCACACTGTGCAGACTTCATTGGTGCAGCTTCCCCATCATGTCTAGAATTCACTAGCAGCAGGGGTCTTGTCCCTCTGGCTCTGAGCCTTTCATTCTATTCCCTGAGTCTTAGGTGTAAATGTTGCATTGTAGATGTGTTACTTAGTACTGGCCCCTCACAGTCACTTATCTTCTGCATTTGGCCAGTAGTAGAACTTTGTAATAATCTCCATGTGTTACAAAAAGCAGTTTCTTTGATGAGTGTCATATTTGATGAGTGAGTCATATTTTCACAATTTCTTGGTTACTCCTGATTTGGAATCAATTCAGTCTCTCCAAACAAAAGACAACATAACTTACAAACTCTTGATGCAGAAAGGTTGTAAGAGCCAGGGTTGGTTCATGAACATAAGGAAGCAGAAGATTTCAGGCCACTGGAAGCTTGCACATGCGAACCTGTGACAATGATGGCATCGAGCACAAGACCCATGCCAACTTAGTCACACAAGGGCCAAGAATGGAGCGATCAAAATGGGTGGAGGCTGGGCCTAGTCTGAGATCTGTTGGCGACTGATTACTACTTGGAGAGGGAGAGAAGGGCTTTCTTAGGATCTCTAGATAGGCTGACTAGACTCCAGTGAATGAATTTGCACTGTAGGCCATCTTGGTACAAATGCTTGGCTGCCTAGGAGTTAAAATATATGGCAGAAAACATGACGTCCAGTGGGGCGTGGGGTGCATGGATGGAAAAGGGGGTATAAATTTGATTGAGAGCTGTTGTATGAAATTTACAAAAGCTCAAAAAAATTAAAAAAG
>NW_008351457.1:52282-69488 GCF_000622305.1 Nannospalax galili | reverse complement strand
AAACATACTGAACATAATAAAGGCTCTACATGACAAGCTCACACCCAACATCACCTAAAATGAAGAAAAAATCACAACAATCCCATTAAAATAAAAAAAGAGTCAGGACTGTCCACTAGCCCCATTCTTTTCAATAGAATACTTGAAGCCCTTGATAGGGCTGTGAGGCAAGAGAAGGAGATAAAAAGGGTACAAATAGAAAAGATTAACTCAAATGGTCCCCACCTGTCAATGATACGATGTTATACAAGAGATTAAAAATCCACCTGAAAATTAGTAGAAATGATCAACGCTTTCAGCAAAGTGGAGCATACAAAATCATCTTACAAAAACCATTAACATTTCTACATACCAGTAACAAACATGCTGAGAAAGATGCCATGGACACACTCTTATTCACAATAGACTAAACAGAATAGATCTAGAAATAAACTTACCCAAGGAGGTGAAAGATATCCACAATGAAAACATTAAATCACTGAAGAAAACATTGAGGAAGACACTGGAAAATGAAAAGACCACCCATGCTCAAGATTGGGAGAATTAATGTTGAGAAAATGATTATCCTACCAAAGAAATTTACAGACTCGATGAAATCACAATCAAAATCCCCATGACATTCATCACAGAAATAGAAAAAGAATTCTTAAGTTCAGGCGGAAGCACTAATGTCCATGGTTAGATGATTATCCTACCAAAGAAATTTACAGACTCGATGAAATCACAATCAAAATACCCACGACATTCATCACAGAAATAGAAAAGAATTCTTAAGTTCAGGCGGAAGCACTAATGTCCATGGTTACTAAAACAATCCTTAACAGGAGCTGGGGAGATGGCTCAGTGGTTAAGCTCACTGGCTGCTTCTGCCGAAGACCAGGATTCGATTCCCAGCACCCACATGGCAGCTAACAACTGTCAGTAACTCCAGTTCCAAGAGATAAGATGCCCACTTCTGACCTCCCCAGGCATTGCACGACATGGGTGTACTTACATACATGCAGGCAATACACTCATACACATAAAAGAAAAATAATAAAATATTTTTTAGAAACAAAACAATCCTGAGCAAAGGGACTAATGATGGAGGGATTACCACACTAGATTTCATGTTACAGTACAGTTATAGTAATACAAGCAGCATGGTACTGACACAAAAACAGACGTGAAGATCACTGGAGCAGCGTAGAAGATGCAAGCGTAGGTGTGCACAGTTACAGCCACCTGGTATTCAACAAACATTTCAAAAACAGACACTGGAAGAAAGACAGCCTCTTCAATAATGATGCTGTGAAAAGTGGATGTTCACATGTAGACGAATGAAACTGTAGCCACTTCTTTCACCTACACGAAAAATAATGCCAAATGGATCAAAGACCTCAATATGAACCCTGAAAACCTGAAACTGCTAAAGAAAACAGACAATACCTTGTAAGATATAGGAGCAGTAAAGTAAATTTGGAATAGAACTCCATTTGCTCAGGAATTTGGTCAACACGTGACAAATGGGACCACTTGAAACTTCAAAGCTTCTGCACATGAAAGGAAAGTATAAGCTGAGTGAAAAGGAGCATCACAGCGACTGAGGGAATGTTATCGCCTATGCATCCCACAGAAGATTAATATTCAGAATACACAATGAACTCAAAAAGCAAAAAATCAAGAATACAATATACCAAATTAAAAACTGGGCCATGAGTCTTAACAGAGAGTTCTCAAAGAAATAAAATTGCTAGGAAATATCTTAAGTGTTCAACATCGTTAGCAATCTAGAAACACAAATGAACATTTCTTCTTCATCTTACCTCTGTCAGAATGGCTCCGTTCAGAAAACAACTGACAAAAATGCTGGAGAGGATACAGGGAAGGGGAACCCTCATTCCCTGTTTGTGAGGTTGCAGATTGGCACAGTCATTATGCAAGGCAGTGTGCACAATTCTCAAAAAGCTAGAAATAGATCATCAACCTTAGGACCCAGTTATACCCCTGGTAGTGATATTCTACTACAGAGATACTTGCTCAGCCATATACATGATGAAATTTGATTCAGCTTAAAAAAAAAGTGAAATCATGAAATGTGCAGGTAACTGAATGGAACTGGAAAATATTACATTGAGCTGAGTAACTCAGCCCCAGAAAGACATAAAGAACAATACTGAATGTTGTCTTATTTGTGGACCCTAGCTCTGAATCTTTACATTTGATTGTATAACCTGGAGTAACTACAGAAGTCAGGAAAGGAGATAGAAGGTTGAGGAAGAAAGAGCTCTAGAGAAAGGGATAGTAGGACACAGTTACTATGATGTTGAAAAGAGAAAAAGGGGAGGAGGGTTAACTGGGGGCAGAAGACAGAGAGTATTACAGAGGGGCAGAAAAACATCATGGAAGAGGGGAGAAAGATTGTAAGAACTGGAAGACCAGGATGCCTACTACAAGATAGTGCCTTCTGCACATGACATGGATGCTGTGCCTCTGAAATCTCAACAATGTAGTTGCCTAAATAAGACCTGCATAATGATACCGTCGACCTACCACAGGCTGCTGAGTGAGGGAGAATCAGTTTTCTCCATGGTCGAGTTACCTTATATGTTATCCAACATTAAGAGGTCAACTCTAAATACACATACATGTGAACAATAATAAATGGACTTTGGCAGTTTATACACAAAAGGACAAATGTATATTTATATAAACAGAAAGCTAGAAATAGGTTGACCTTAAGACCCTGCTACACCACTCCTTGGCAGTTTCCCAAAGTCTCAGTATTCAACTTGAGATATTGCTCAGCCATGTTCATTATTACTCTATTCACAAGAGCTATGAGATGGAAGCATCCTAGATGCCCATCAACAGATGACTGGATAGTGGGAGTGTGGACTATATACAGGAAGAAATTTCATTCAGCTATAAAGGAAAGTGAAAGCATGAAATTTGCAGGTAAAGGAATGGAACTGGGAAATATTACACTGAGCTAAGTAACTCAGGACCAGAAAGACCAACATTGAATGTTGTCTCATTTGTGGACCCTCTCTCTGAATCTTTAAGTAATAACCTGAAGTAACTGCAGAAGCCAGGCAAGGAGAAAGAAACAGCTCTAGAGACAGGGATAGTAGGACACAGTTACTATGAAGTGGAAAAGGGAAAAGGGGGTGGGGTTAACTGGGGATGGAGGGCGGAGAGTAACACAGAGGGGCTGGGAACATCACAGAAGAGGGGGCAGAAAGACTGTAAGAACTGGAAGGCCATGGTGCCTTCTGCAAGATAGTGCCTTCTGGGCATGGCACAGATGCTGCATCCCTGAAATCTCACCAATGCAGTTTCATAAATAAAACCTGCATAATGACAACACCAGTCAACATGCCACAGGCTGCTGAGTGAGGCAGAACCAGTTTTCTCCATGGCTGACTTCCCTTATATGGGATCCAGCTGTGAGAGATCAACTATAAATACACGTACATATGAACAACAATGAATGGACTCGGCAGTGTATACACAAACACACAAAAGTAGACATATGTAAAAATATTAGTTATAGAAGAAGAGGTCATGAACCTGAAAGGGAATTGGGGGAACACAGGGGAACAGTTGAATGGGGGTAGAGAGGGGTGTGATGATGTAATACAGTATAATCTTGCACTGAATACTGAGAAAAGCAAAAATGCCACAGAAGTACATGCAAAAACAGGAATATTCAAATATTAGATGAATGGAGGATGGGTAGATACATAGATGGAGTGGTGGCTGATCTTGGTTGTTAACTTGACTGGATCTAGAATTGTCTAAACACAAGCCTGTGACCACTCCTGTGGAGCCTTTCTTGACCAGATTATTTTAAGTGGGAAGACCTACCCACCCTGAATGTGGGTGGCACCTTCAGGTGGCAGCCCAGATAAAAGCACCTGGAAGGACACTTTCCTTCTTGCCTGCTTGCCTTCACTCTCCCTAGCAAGTTTATCTGTTCTGCTACATTCCTTTGCTGAAATTAAAACCAAGCTCTTCGGGCTGCCAAGGCAGACTGTAGACCAGAAGCTGTCCAGGAATCCTCCAGCCAGAGTGCCAGATTGGAACTGCTGAGACATCCAGCTGAGCAGTACCAGTGTGAGACAGGCACTGTGGAACTTCCTAGACCATATCCTGTAAGCCAATCTAATAAATCCCCTTCTAATATATATTCATTCTATCAGTTAGTTTCCTCTGGAGAATTCTTATTTTGTCTCTGTGTGTACCAATAACAAACCTGTGGTTCACTTAGCTCTGGAAAGACATCATGGTGAAATTCTGTATGAGAGCATTTGAAACCTCAAAATAAACAAAATGGAAGCATTCAATGAAATGCGTTGCTATTAATTAGAATCAAGTGATAGAAATGTGAGCTCAACTGAAATGTGTCCAAGTTTCAAAGCCCTATGTCACATGTTTTCTGCCTTTTGTCTACCTTGTTTCGTGGTAATATATCATGATTTTTAGTGTTCGTGTAATCAAATTGTCTTTATGACTCAGTATCTTCTTGCTTGATGGTCACAGTGATAACTTTTGCTATTTCTGTTAAATAATGACATGCATCTATGTTCTTGTTTTTTATATTTCCTTATCCAATCATTTTAGAAGAGTCTGTTGTATGTGTGAATGTGGATATAGAATTGTTTGTGCATTTTTAGTTCCTTAGTGAGGAAACGGTTTTGTTTGTTCACTAAAACAGAGATTTTTTTCTCTATTTCAGTTTGTAAGAACATCTCTACTGTGTGTCAGCCCATCATTTTAATCTCATTCCCCAGAACTTGTCATAGAAAACTTCATGCAAACAACTTTGTCTGTAGGACCCAGAAAAGGATTTAGAATAGTATAAGAATCCCTGTCCTTAGCCTCTGTTTGTTTTGCTGGTGATGTACATTCATACCTCTCTTCATGTCTGGATCAGGAAGCACTTATCCTGTGGACTAGAATCCACGGTGGGGACAGTCCTCCAACTCCAATGTAATATCTAAACTGTGTGCCCTTGTGAAAAGCAACATCAAATGTCCATAAATTTTCAGTGGCATTTGGATGGTTTCAAAGGTTGGCTGAGATGGTCACGCTGTCTTTGTCTGAATCCTAAAACCATCACTTTTGTAATCATGTAAAATGAGACCCGAGTTTTATAGTAATTTAATTTGAGCCACAGGAGGAAACAGATCCTTTATCTCCTCTATCCCTGGAAGGAAAATGTTCTAAAACACATGTGAGTATAGCAGACTTTACTGAAGACACAGGCTGGGGAAGACCCCTTTTACATCCCATTTGTACAATTAATACACATTAATGGTTTTAACATAAAAATAAAATATCTTTAAAGAAGAAGAAACAGAAAAGTATAATTATAAACAGGATAGGCTTCTAGTGGCAAAGAGTTTGGAGTCCAGTTTGTGAGCTGTGTGCCTAGTCATTCTAGCCTCAGAGCAAGGCTGCCTTCACCTCAGATGAGCAAGATTACTGTCCTACAAAATACAGATGCCAGAATCCATGGTTGTTCTGAGACACTTCTGAATCAGGGCAAGATCATTCTTGCCTCAAAGTCTGGGCATTGCCAATCACGATATACCCCAATGACAATTATTATTCCAGGATTCCCAAACATGGAAGCATGCTGGGTACCCACATAGAAGACCAAACCTCTCCAAGAAAAACAGCCCATCAGAATGCTCTATGCAAACAGTCTCTCTCTCTCTCTCTCTCTCTCTCTCTCTCTCTCTCTCTCTCTCTCTCTCCCTCCCTCCCCTCTCTGTCTCTCTCTCCCTCTCTTCTGCTGGAGCTGTACCACAGCATTATTCAATAAATTATACTTCTGTCTAGGTGAATTCATTCACAAACCAAGTGTCAGTGGCCTGTCAGTGCCACGCGGGTACCTAGCCTTCTGCACAGTCCAGATGTTTACTGACATCTTTGAGATGTGAAGCTGCCATTGACTTTCCTTGGCCTCTGGGGAGACTCTTATATTTAAAGAAACATGGTACAAAGAGGATGAAAAAACAGGCACTTTTTATCTTAAACACAGAATGAATTCATTTAAATTTACCCATCAGGTCTACATGATTCATAAACGTTCAAGAGCTCCTTTAACCGCTTTGGGTTTCCTGATATACACAGATTATACTGGTCCTAAGAAATGGCAGTTCATTTCTCAGTATTAGATCTGCTTCAAAGAAACTTGCACCTGCTTTTGCTTCCAATATTATCTCTTTACCTGATCCAACACACACGCTGTTGTTCTTCTCTAACTTTTTTCCCCTCCACCTTCCATCTTTTACAATGTAGAGATATGTTGCTTTTATCCAACTGTGTTTCCAGTTCTGAACCAATTACACAGTTACTTCATAACTGCACAGCTCTCTCTAAATCGCATTCCTCCTTGGAAGGAAAAGGATAACAAGCAGCTCATCTCATGAAGCAGTTATGGAGGATTATTGCTGTGTAAAGAATGTATCATCATCAATAGTAACTGTCGCTATTATTACTCACAATGAGCTATTTTAGTGATGTGGTAAATGGTATAGGATTTAGACTAAGACATCTTTATTTTTGGAAGTCTCTTTCTGTGGATTTAAATCATAAAAATATATTCTTATGGTTTTACTAAGAATGCAGAATAATGTGTTCATGCCACTTTCATAAATGTGTATTATTGTATGTTCCTTGTCTTTACTGCATGTCCACCTATTCCTATTTGTCCCCTTCTGTTTTCATGACCTGTGTGTATATACATGTGCGAGTGCATCTATGTTTCAACTATGAGGAGAACATGTGGGGCTTGTCCTTCTTTGTCTCTTCCATTATCCATTCCTCCCCCCTTATACTTTTTTCTTTCCTCATAAATAGTTCTCATTCTACCTCTCTGTCATGCATACCATATCTATAAAAAGGTAGGCATATGTATACTACATACCACATATGAGAAGAAGCAGGAGATATTCCTCTTATTTCATGTAACAAGATGATCTACAGGTCCATCCATTGTCTTGTAAATGACAATAGCTCATTCTTCTCTGTGCTGACTAGAACTCCATTCGATCTATGAACTGTTGTCTTTGCCCATCTTCCGTTGGTGAGCATCCAGGATGATTCCACAGCTCGATTGTTGTGAAGAGCACTGCAATAAATTTGGGTATGCAGGTGTCTCTGTGATAATCTGACTTAGAATCCTTCAGTTATATGTTATTTGGGGTAAATGTAGAAACACTGAATCAATGAAAGGAATGGGAGAGGAAAGGGAAAAAAGAAACTTAACTTTTAAAAAGGAAAAGAGGAAGGGAGGAGAATGTTATGAAATTGAAAGAGCAAGAAATAAAAAGTACGATTGTTCAGTAATGAAAATATGTATAAAGTAAATTAGGTAAATGTAAGAAGTGGAAGGAAACAATCAAAATAGCAAAGGTGTAATTGAAAGTAACAAAGGGAAACGAAGGGTAAACTCGAAGAAATGATGTGCTGTAGTTCCTTCTTTCTAGATGTTCAGAAGTTGGAGCTTTCCAAGTGGATGGGGTGTGTCAGTTAAATTTCAACACTCTCATCTGTCCACTGATGGAGGCTAGTGCCAAGCCTATAACAGAAAACCAGCAGATGGCTCAGGGGACTGCATTCACTCTAGTAAAGTCCCTTTGTTCATACAAGGAGCAAGCTATCATCAGGTCAAACTCTGTTTAAGAATTCTGCTATTTTAATAAGTCATTGAATTAGCTATCATTGTAGTAAAAGTATTTGAAATAATGAATGGAATAAGCTGGGAGTGGTGGCACACGCCTTTAGTTCCAGCACTCGAGAGGCAGAGGCAGGCAGATCTCTGTGAGTTTGAGTCCAGCCTGGTCTACATAGGGAGCTGCAACCAGTTGAGGCTACAAGGAGACTCTGTCTCAGAAAGACCAACCCCCCCAAAAAAAAAAACAAAAAAAAAATTAATGGGATAATTAGATGTAGATTTAGAGATATTTGCTTCTCAGAAACCTGCAAAAAGTGGAAATTATATCCATTTCTTTTTATTATTTCATTTTTCATTTGTTTTGTTTCTGATTTTTTGAAATGAGATCTCTCAGTATCCCCAGCTGACCCAGAACTCACTATCTACCAGACTGGCTGAGATCTCTCAGAGATCTGCTTGTCTCTGCCTCCTGTGTACTGGGATTATAGTTGTGCACCACCAACCCTGGTCTCATTTATTATACCTTAAATACTGGTTTCAGGACATGAGCTAGGTGTACAGAATTGAGAATTGCATAAAGTGGATGCTGTCTTATAGTATGTCAGCCAAACTCAGTATCCAGTTGAAGGAGCTTCAGTGAAATAATCAGGGACCAGGTAAACAATAAAACAATGATCATAAAAAAATAAAGTCCATTGTTTTTGGTACTGAGATGTTGGCACATGTGTCTCTAATCTGTGTGTATCTGATTATTACCAGTCATAATCAGTTGCACTCGGATCCTTGGCACCTGTGTATGTCTATAAAGTCACTGGGTAGATTTCAATGGTAATGTTTATCACCTCTACTAATTAATATGATGTAAACTTTTATTCTTCCTCCTCAAATATAATTCATTTTTAAAAATTTGTTGATTTTGTGTCTGTGTGTGTGTATATCACACATAACATCCCAAACCATCTTATTCAACTATACACTCACTTCCCAGATGGCACCCTCCCATAGCCTCCCTCCCCCCACTAGAGCCCCTATACTCTGATATCCCTGCTACTTTCTCCTGTGTTGTCGGCACCCCAGCCGTTCCCCACTACTTGTCCATCTGGTGAATCTAGTCAGCTTATCTAGAGGTCTTTGTTTTAGGAAGTTCAGCTGTTCCTCATCTAGCGGTAATCAGTTGTCAATATTCCTTTAGATAAGATTGGGGTCTGCTGTTCATTTTCCAAATTCTATGCTGGGTTACTCTCTGGGAGTCCCTTGGGCCACCTGGCCAACAACTCAACAACTCAGAAGAAGGTATCTCCTATCTAGCTTTGGTGCTTGTTATGTAGCCTTTAGCTATACATATGGACTCTTAAAACATTATATTGGCCCCTTTAACCTTTGGTTATACTTTCCTTTTGGATGTTTAAGGCCATACAGTTATTTTAAAATGAAATGGAAATATTTTTTAAAGGTTAAAACCTCATTCAATTTTATGTCTTACAGGCTTACACTGAGTTCAATATTGTATAATTGTATTAATTCAACAGCGAACCTAAAAATTTTGTAGCCACTTTTGAAAGAGATGTATCTTTGCTCTGAAAACTGTTATTGAGTATGTTAAAGTTGTAATGATATGCTTCTTCTAAAAAAATAAAAAAGAATATTAAAAAATAAAATAAAGTCCATACTGATGCAATAGAGTGAATGAAGGAAGGAAGGAAGAAATGGAGGAGAGGTAGAGTAAGGGCTCTTATTTAAAATATTATCTATATTCTATGTGTATTAGTGTACTGCCCGCATGTATATAAGTGCATGCAATGCACAAGGAGTTCAGAAGAAGGTGTCAGATCCCCTGGAACTGGAGTTACAGACAGTTGTTAGCTACCATGTGGGGACTTAGAATCGAACCTGGGTCCCCTCCAAGAAAAACCAGTGCTCTTCGCTGCTGAGACATCTCTCCAGACCCACATCCTTTAATGCTAGCACTCCGGAGGCAGAGGCAAGCAGGTCTCTGTGAGATACTTGTTAGCCTGGTCTACATAGTGAGTTCCAGTCCAGCTGTTGCTATAGGGAGATCTCTTCTGTTCTTGCCTGTATCATGGTCCCCCAAACATAGCTCCTTCAGCTTTCATATCTCAGATGTGTGTGGTTTAAATTTAAAATCTCCATTTGAACAGAAAACATGCTCTATTTTGCCATTCTTCCCCCGATTACTCTTCTGTTTTCTTTTTGCCTGTAAACCTCTTCGTTCCTCATGGGCACTTTTCTATTTTCATGTATATATTGAGACACATTTACACATATGTCTTTAAATGTAGTTCTCACACTGCTGAGGAACTCCAGAGACTCTTTCAGCTTCAGACACCCTGACCAAGTTTGTTTTGCTAACTGTACAGTCTTTGTGACTTGGAATATGTGCCACAACAGGTCCCATGATCTCCAAGCATTCTTTCTGGGCTTCCAGCACAGCCCTTGCTCTGAGGTATGCTGGAGGCTAATTAGGAGGCCAGTGCCTGGAAGAGTGCACTGAGTGTCTCTTCCTAAGTGTCTTCTAGCTTGAGCGTCTCTTCCTTCCCATGCCAGACTCTGCTAAGGACACAGTTTCCAGATAGATCTAGACTACAGCTACGGACCTTTGTGGCTGCCACCCCGCTGAGGGAATTATGTTTTTCTGTTTTTAAAAGCAAATTCTGAGCCCCACTCCAGAGGGACTGTGTGGCTGAATACCTTCCATTCTATAACCAAGGATGGCACAGTATCAATTCTGTGACCTTCTTACCCAATAAGTACGGGAATGATTTCAAACAAATGTTGGAGAAACATCAGAAAAGCAAAAATGGAGGGCTAATCTACAAAATGCCCGGCTTTTACCCTTCTAAAGTGTAAAAGTAAGGAGACCTACTGAAGATGAGAGGAAGCTGAAGAGACACAGGCAGGACGGAATCTGGATTAGACGGTGCAGCGCTAAAAGGACATCAGTAGAAAGATGATCCAAAAGAGCGGTGATGTGGGAAGGTTCCTAGAAGTACTGGAAAAACACGGAGTTTTAGTCTCAGTGTGGTGGTCATGTGGGATATTAGGGTTGGAGAAACTGGGAAGATATATATGGGAGCATGTTGAACCTAGTTTACAACTGTTGTGGGTATCTATTGATTTCAAAATTGAATTAGTTTTAAATAGAAGCAATGGGTCAACCCAAAGTGCAGCTTTAAAGGCATCTAGGTCTTTACAGAATATACAGGAAGAAGTTTCAAGGGTAGAAAATTTTAGTGAATATTATTGAGTTGAGATTAGTTAACTGAATAAGAATTGTTTTCCATTTTATCTTGTCCTTGTAGAAAAAAGAACACCCTGGACATGGCCTCAGGGAACAGCATGCCAGGCCCAGTGTGCCTCATTGAGAACTCTGATCAGAAGCTAGTGGTTAACCAGGAAGCCTTGGCGATCCTGTCTGCCATTCAGCAGCCTGTGGTGGTGGTAGCCATCGTAGGCCTCTACCGCACGGGCAAATCCTACCTGATGAACAAGCTGGCTGGGAAGAACACAGGTGAGTGCCACCAGCAGAGCTCTGTCCAGTGCCCTCTGTCTGCCCACATGTCAGCATCCAGTAAGAAGATGTGAAGAGAAAAAATTAGAGATATGGATGGATGTGGGTGGCTGTCTATCCACCAATGGATTCACTCTATGGAGAACTAGAGTCTACTCAGTGAGCTATCACACATTATGATTAGTTGCTCATCTAAATTATAAGTATCCATTTATGAAAGAAATAACACATTCATGGTAGAAGTTAGCTCATGATAAATTGTAAATAATTTGCCACATATTGATAATATTGATGTACAAAGACAAAGCTTTCTCTGAGCTCTAATATGGAAATGAATACATTTACCAGTATTTGATAGTCTAATTTCCCTATTTTATGCTAGTAATCAAATAAATATTTTCATGTAAATATTCAGCTAAGTTTTAGGAAATGTCCACTATTTCATCACTCCCTCCTCCCGTCTCTACTGTGCTTTGCAGGCTTCTCTATGGGCTCCACAGTGCAGAGGCACACGAAGGGGATATGGATGTGGTGTTTGCCTCATCCCAAGAAGTCAGACCACACCTTAGTTCTACTTGACACCGAGGGCCTGGGGGATACACAGAAGGTAAAATCTCCATCTTTCCAAATCTGCTCATGTCTGATCAGGGACCTGCCTTACACTCCTGACTCCCATTCCCTGACTTATGCTTCTGACTAATCAAATTAATGCACTATTTTCAACTCTCTTGAAGAAGAGATGATAATGGACACTAAGCTCAATCAAATAGCATTGGATCAGCCTTTCAAATCATAACAATATTTTAGTCACTTTTCTTTCATATCACAGCACAAAATTCAGGTGAGACTGTAACACATCCTAAATTGACAGTACATTTTACAAACATTCCTGGCTTTCATCGTGGGCCGATGGAGAGGATAAAAATGGTTATTTCCACACAGTACTGTAAATGAGAAGGAAAACATGAGATCTGTCCATACCTTTGTTCATTGAGTTTCATATTTCACTATTCTTTCCAATCTGAGACAAGCAAAACTCTTATCAAATGAGCTTGTTTTAACTAGTACTAAAATGTTCCTAACAATGGCATGTCCTGAGAATAGAATGGTTCACAAACTAAGGGTGCACCCGGTTTGAACTTTAGTAGGTGATCCAGTTATATTAAGTGCAAATGTCCTTCCTGCTCTCGTGCACGTGTTTGCACATGCCTTATTTAAATTATACAGCATGAATTGAATATTCATAGAATCACTTTACAGTTAGAATAATTATTGCAAATGAAAGGAACTTTTCGATGTAGACAAAGTAAAGGGGAGACAGAGCAAAGGCTCATCTTTGTCTCTCTGTGTTGATGGGCAGGCTTCTAGTCACTCTTCTTTATGGATTCTGCAGGGAGACAACCAGAATGACTGCTGGATCTTTGCCCTGGCAGTCCTCCTCAGCAGCACCTTCATCTATAACAGCATGAGAATCATTAACCAGTATGCCATGGATCAGCTGCAGTATCCTTTTAGTGTGGTTGAGAGCAAGAGTAAACCTACAAATAATAACTTTTATGAATCACAATCTTTACCAATATCTGTACGTTATTTTGTATTTCATTTACCAGTTTTTTTTTTCTATCTCCATCAGTACAATGTAAGCTCTATGATCGTGGCAAACTTTCCTTTATCTTGAAATTTAGTCCCTGGGATGGTGTCAGGTAGATAGAAGATGTTGAATAAACGTTTGTGACTGAATGACTTCTGAGAACAAGTAAGCTGATAATTCAAAGTCTGAAGAGGCATCGGCAGAATATACATCATAAAAGTAGCATTTTCCATGTAGCTTTCTTAATGTAGCATCTCAGCTATGTGACGAAGCTGACGGATCTAATCAAAGCAAAGTCCTCACCTGAGCAGAGTGAGGTAGATGACTCTGCGAACTTCGTAGGCTTCTTCCCAAACTTTGTGTGGGCTCTGAGGGATTTCTCCCTGGTTCTGGAAGTTAATGGACAGCGCATCACGGCTGATGAGTACCTCGAGAATTCACTACGTCTGAAAAAAGGTGAGTGGGCTTGATGCAGGGTTGGGATATAAGACAAAACAACATCATAATGGCCAGTATTGCATTGTTGGTAAAGACCAAAATTATAATTGTGTTACCTTGACTATTGTTATAGGAAATGAAACACTGCTTGGTAATATATCTGCAATTGCACCAATGCACTACTTCTTCTTTCCTATTTCCTTTATTTTATTTTTAACTTTTTCATGAATTATATGAGGGTTTCATGCAATATATTTTGCTCACAATCTGTCCCTCCTCCAATTCCTCCCTAATCTACATCTACCTCCCTAGAGACACAAATTAGAGAAGTTTTTTTGATCCCCGATCTGGTCCAGTTTGCGATGCCCAAATACACTTTTTTTTAAACAAATAATTTATTGAGAATTTCATACATTCATGTACGGTGTTTTGATCAAATCCATGCCCACTCCCTCCCCTCCAACTCCTCCTGTATCTCCCCATCTCTTTTTTTCTGATAACAACATTCCCTCCTCTGAAGACATAACCCTAAAATCTTTTAGAGATTAGATAAGAGCTCCCAAATACTTCTGACAGTTTTGGCCTTTGGAACAGTATGTTGCTAATAGGCCCAAGGACATTTTGACTTTTAGAAACTGGCTACTTTTCTTTGGGGTCTTTTTACCCTAACTGCCTAGCCAATTCCTACCTCCTATTCTTTTTTTTTTTTTTTTAATGTGTATGCGTGTATTGCCTGCATGTAGGTAAGTGCACCTGTGTCATGCAATGCCATGGAGGACAGAAGAGGCTGTCAGATCCCCTGGGACTGGAGTTACAGACAGTTGTAAGCTGCCATGTGGGTTCTGGGATTCGAACCCAGGTCTTCTGCAAGAACAACCAGTGTTCCTAACCTCTGAGCCATCTCTCCAGCCCCTGCTACCTCCTATTCTTATCACGCCATCCTCTGAAGAGGTTACCCAAATGGACAATAGGGAACCAGGACACAGACCACTCTGGCTTCTTCCATGCTGAACAAAGATGCACAGTGAGGCAGTCGGAGCACCCCTTCAGTGGGTCTATCCAAAGACTCCCAAACTGCATAACTCTTATCTGTAGGGGGAGAAGAAAGTCCTTGAACAGTGACTAGGAGATGTGAAGGAGAAGTAAAGTAAAGTAATTAGCATTACAAGTTCTAGACAGATAACTAGAAGAAAGTCAGAACTGGGCAATTTTCAGATGTTCATATGAGAGTCCATTGGAATTTCTTGACAAAGGCTTCCAAAAGCATCCCTCTATTGAGTTCTTCCTCATTTTCCTTTTGCTTCCAACGTTGGACTCTAGAGTGATGGATTCAGGATTTGCTTTCAGGTATTTTGAAAGCAGTTGGAGTGGTTAGAATCACTGTCAGTTCCCTCTCAAAGGCTTCTAGATAGGGGGAGAAAACAAATTTATCCATCATTTTAGAAGAATAGCTGCTTGTCTCCCTTAGCTACACATGGGCACTACAGTATTGGAGACCAAAATTTGAAGTCTTACATCTGAGCAGCACTTTCTGGTTAGGAACAAAATCATCAAAGAGAAATAATTGTCTAAATTACTTTTTATATAGACTTAAGCCTAATGTCTGAGAAGTGTAATCCCGCTAAGAAAAGAAATATACTGACAACTTTACTCTTTGTTTATACTTTCCTTTTGGGTGTTTAAGACCATACAGTTGGCCCAAATAAATCAATTTATTTTTATACTTATGGTCATTTGAAGATCTGTTCCTTGGGGGTCACATGAGCTTGGAGGAGCTTCTGGCTCGTTTCTTTTACCGTTTCCATCTATGTGAAGATAAGTCAAATGTCCTGCTCGACCATGTCTGGCTTCACCTGGAAGCATGAATGAGATGTTTCCTCTGAGTTGGCCTTCCTCTTTGTAGACTGGACACTGGTTCAAGTCCATCTGGTGGGGTCTCCATGACCTCCCTGAACAAGAAGACAAGTGACTCACCACAGTTATAGAACATTTTGAGAGATGTTCCATAATCCCCTGGAACTCAGTTGACCTTGGAGGGCAAAGGGCAAAAACTGTCCTTTAAGTCCCTCTGACCACATTAGTATAGGTCTCAAACTATGGCTGTTAAACATCCAATAAGGTTAGTTCTACCAATCTGGTACTTTTAATTATCATATTAATATTCTCACATAAACCTTGACTAGATATGTATTTTGTTCCTTAAACTAGTTGACTAAACTATGACCATAGAAAATTTAAGATTATGTGCATATTATTTTTGTCTCATCCTTATGTATTATAACAAACCCGAACAGACCTTCATCACTTGCTTAGACATTCTCATTTTTTTCTGTTTATTTTGCAAACTATCTCCATTCCCATATATCCTTTTAACATCTTTTACATTCTCATTTTCTTTTTTTTTTAAAAAATTATGAGACATGATAGCATTAACAAATAAATTTTCTATCTGTTGTGAGACTTCTTTTCCTGGGGATTTTAAGCAATGCTTATTCCCTTTTAAGATTCTAGTGTCAAGCCAATGTTTCATTAAAGTTTTACTGGGGAACCAATGAATTTATTGAGCATGCTTACCAAGACAACTAAGGGGTTGCTAAGGTATATGTATGACCTGAGCATATGCACACTGGAAAGCTTTTCCCCACCATGGATCATGCCTTCTCTTCCTAGCCTTCCCCAGATTGTATACTTTAGCCCTCCCCAAATTCAGGAGGCCATGTGTGATTAAGGCCAAATTACATACAGTTGGCTGGGAAGAGTGGCTGGATAATCCAGTGAGAGTCCAATAACCCTGCTTGGCCCTCTTTTAATGAATGAGCACAACCACCAACAAGCCAAGTTGTGATGATGTTTAGCGATCAGGCTCAGCTGAAGTTGTGATGATAGTAGTTATTTCAAGCAGAAGGGACTGTTGTATAGCATCATCTTATTAAAAGGACATGGAAATTAAAAGGATTTGGTGCTAGCAGCCACATATGAGGGAGAACATAGGTCGTTTGTTTTTCTGAGTCTGTATTACTTCACTTAGTATAACAGTTTCTAAATCTACCCATTTACCTGCAAATTTCATTATTTCATCTTTCTTTACTGCTGAATAGAACTCCATTGCGTAAATATGCCACATTTTTGTTAATCACTTGTCAGTTGAGGGACACTTAGGTTACTTCCATCTCTTAGCTATTGTGAAAAGAGCAGTAACAAACATGGTTGTACAAGTGTCTCTACAATAGGAGAGTCCTTTGAGTATATGCCAAGGAGTGGTATAACCGAGTCATATGGTAGGTTCATTTTTAGCTTTTTAAGAGTTCACACAGTTTTCCATAGAGGTTGCATGAGTTTGCAATCCCACTAGCAATGAATGAGTGTTCCCCTTTCTCCACATCCTCACCAGCATTTGGTATCATTTGTTCTCTTGATCCTAGGCAGTCTGATTAGGGTAAGGTGATACCTTAGGGTGGTTTTAATTTGCATTTCCCTAATTACTAATGATGTTGAACACTTTTTGAGATGTTTCTTAGCCATCTTTGTTTCTTCCTTTGAGAACTCTCTGTTTAGATCTTTAGCCCATCTTTTCACTGGGCCGTTTGGTTTCTCGACTCTGTTTTTTGAATTCTTTATATATTCTGGACGTTAAACCTCTGACAGATGTGTCACTGGTGAAGATTTTTTTTCCAATTCTGTAGATTTTCTCTTCAGTTTTTTGATTGTTTCTTTTGCTGTACAGAAACTTTCTAGTTTAATGAGGTCCCACTTGTTGATTGCTGACCTTAATTCCTAGGAACTTCTGTTTGATTTAGAAAATCCTTTCCTACACCTATATCTTGTAAGTTACTGCCAATATTTTCTTCTAATAGTTTCTGGATTTCCAGTTTCACATTGAGGTCTTTGATACATTTGGAGTTTTTCTTACAAGGTGAAAGATAAGGATCTAGTTTCATTCTTCTATGGGCAGAAGCACCTGTTGAACCATTTGCCAGCA
>NW_008351457.1:41018-52128 GCF_000622305.1 Nannospalax galili | reverse complement strand
TTTTATGACTACAGCTCTGTAGTATACTTTGAGATCTGGTATAGTAATTCCCCCAGAGTTGCTCTTTGTGCTCAGGATTGCTTTGGCTATCCGGGGTCTTTTGTGCTTCCATATGAACTTAAAGATTTTTTCAAATTTTGTGAAGTATTTCATGGGGATTTTGATTGGGATTGCACTGAATATATATATTGCTTTTAGTAGGATGGTCATTTTCATGATATTAATTCTTCCAATCCATGAGCATTGGAGGTCCTTCCATCTTCTTGTGTCTTCTCAATCCCTTTCTTAAAGATTTAAAATTTTCGTAATAGAGATCTTTGATGTCTTTCATCAGGTTTATTCCCAGATATTTTTTTCAGTTATTGTGAATGGGAGCATTTCCCTGCACTCTTTCTCAAATTGCTTGTTATTGGTATAAAGAAAGGCTACTGATTTTTGTAGATTAATTTTGTAACCTGACAGTTTACTGAAAGTGTTGGTCAGTTCTAGGAGTTTTCTGATGGAACATTTTGGATCTCTCAGATATAATATATCATCTTCAAGAAGGAATAATTTAACCTCTTCTTTTCCAACTACTACTCCTATAACTTCCTTCTGTTGTCTTATTTCTCTAGCAAGAGTTTCAAGCACTGTATTGAAAAGTAGTGGAGATACTGGAAATCCTTGTCTGGTTTCTGGTTTTAATGGAAATGCTTCCATTTTTTCTCCATTTAGAATGATGTTGGCTGTGGGTTTGTTGTATATAGCTTTAATTATGTTGAGGCATGTTCCCTCCAACCCAATTCCCTTTAGTAACTTTTCCATGAATGCATGCTGAATTTTGTCAAAAGCCTTTTCTGCATCTATTAAGATGGCAATGTATTTTTCATCTTTGAGTCTATTTATATGATTGATGATGTTTATTATCTTGCATATATTGAACCATTCCTGCATCTCTGGGACAAAGCCTACTTGACCGTGGTGAATTATCTTTTTGATGTACATCTGTATTGTTTTGCAAGTATTTTGTTGAGAATTTTTGCATCTATGTTCATTAAGGCTATGGATCTATGTTTTTCTTTTTTTATTGTGTCCTTACCTGGTTTGGGCATTAGAGTGATGCTGGCATCATAGAAAAAGTTTGGGAGTTCTTGCTGTTTCTATCATTTTGAATAATTTAAGTAGCATTGGCTGGACATCTTAAATGTCTGGTAGAATTCTGCTGTAAATCCATCAGGGCCTGGGCTTTTTTTTAGTTGGGAGGCTTTGTATTACTGTTTTGATTTCCTTATATGTTATGTGTCTACTTAAAATGTTATCTCTTCTTGGTTTAACTTTGATGGTTCCCATGATTTTAGATATATAAAATAAAAATTAAAATCTTATTGTACCACATACCTTTATCCAGATTCATCTACTTTTCATATTTTGGCTGATTTGATCTTGTTCTTTTCCTCCTTCTCTTTCCTCCCTCCCTCCTTTTTTCTCCCTCCTTCTCTTCCCCATACAACCACTTCTCTCCCTCCTAGTCTCTCTCTCTCTCTCTCTCTCTCTCTCTCTCTCTCTTGTTTAGCCTTTCAAGGAACCAGCTGTTACATTCATTGATCTTTTTTTTTGGTGTTGTTTTCTTTGTTTCTATTTCTTTTTTTCTGTCTTTTTGAGACAGGGTCTCCTTGTAGCCCCAGCTGTCCTGGAACTCACTGTGTAGACCAGGCTGGCCTCGAACTCACAAAGGTCTGCCTGCCTCTTCCTCCCAAGTGCTGGAATTAAAGGCATGTGCCACCACACCCGGCTGATTTTTGTTATTTATTCTTTTCTGCTGGGGTTGGGTTTCATTTGTTCTTGCCTTTCCAGGGTCTTGAGTTGCCATGTTAGGTCATTTATATTTGTGCTCTTTCTGATTTTTTAATGTAGGCACTTAGAGCTATAAACATCCCTCTTAAGACTGCTTTTAAAGTATCTTAGAGGTTTTGTTGTGTTTTACTGGCCTTTTCATTGAATTCCAGGAATTCTTTTATTTCTTAATTTCTCCTTTGACCCACTTATCATTTAGGAGTGTGTTGTTTAATTTCCATGAGTTTGTGTAGTGACTATGGCTTCTTCCAGTGTTGATTTTAAGCTTTAATGAATTGTAGTCTTATAGAATGCATGGAATTATTTCAATTTTTTCTATTTGTTGTGGTTTGTTTTGTGCTCCAGTCTGTGTTCAATTTTTGAGAAAGTTCCATGGGGTGCTGCATAAAAAGTGTATTCATTGGTGCTTGGGTGGAATATTAAGATGATGTCTGTTATATCCATTTGATGTATACTATAATTTAATTCAGATGTCTGTTTATTCTTTCTCCAGTTGACCTGTTAATGGAGACCATGTGATATTGAAATCCCCAACTATTAATGAGTTGGGATTAATCTGTGTCTTAAAGTCCTGTAGTGTTGT
Organism: Nannospalax galili; assembly: GCF_000622305.1. NCBI lineage: Eukaryota > Metazoa > Chordata > Mammalia > Rodentia > Spalacidae > Nannospalax > Nannospalax galili. Next base: position 49,712 of record NW_008351457.1, on the reverse strand, counting down.
TTTTATGAATTTGGGTGCACTAGAGTTTGGTCCATGCATGTTCAGGATTGTAATATCTTCTTGGTTAATTGTACCTTTGATCAGAATGAAATGACCCTCTTTATGTCTTCTGATTAATTTTAGTTTGAAATCTATTTTTTCAGATATTAGAATTGCAACCCCTGCTTGTTTCTTAGTGATATTTGCTTGGAATATTCTTTTCCAACCTATTACCTTAAGGTAGTGCCTATCCTTGAAGGTGAGATGGGTTTTTTGTAAACAGCAAAAAGATGGATTTTGTTTCTTAATTCATTCAACTAGCTTATGTCGTTTGACTAGAGAGTTTAGTCCATTGATATTTACAGTTATTATTGAAAGATGTTTATTGGTTTCCATCATTTTGATTACTGTTTGCATTGTTTGTCTAATTTTGTGTTTCCACAATTATACCTTTATTTAGTTTCTCTCATTGCTCCTGGGGTATAGTTGTTCCTTTCTCTGTTCTTTGTATTGCCTCAAGTATTCTTCAAAGGACTGGTTTTGTGGACATCTATTCTTTCAGACTATTTGTGTCATGGAAGATTTTTCTTTCCCCCTCAAGTATAATAGACATTTTTGCTGGGTATAGTATTCTGGGCTGGCATCTATGGTCACTTAGAACTGGAAATACCTAGGTCCAGGTTCTTCTGGCTTTCATAGTTTATATTGATAAGTCAGCTGTAATTCTGATGGGCTTTCCTTTATATATGAGTTGTTGTTTTTCTTTTGCTGTTGTCTTTCCTTAATTTTGGAAACTTTCTTCTACAGTCCTGTTTAAGTTCTGGTCAACATCATTAACCTGAAATTCTTCTCCTTCCTCTATGCCTATGATATGTAGATTTGGTGTTTTCATGGTGTCCCATATCTCTTGCACATTCCATTCCTGTGTTTTTTTTTCAATTTTTCATAATATTTGCTTGAGTGGTCCACTTCTTCAACTTTATCATCCAGTGTTGATATTCTGTTTTCTATTTCACTCATTCTAGCAGTGAGGCTTTCCCCTGTTGTTTCAAGTTGGCTTACTGAGTTTTGCACTTCCTTCTTCATTTCAGCCTGAGTTTTCTTCAAGGTTTCTATTTCTTTCGTGAATTCATTCAGAAGTTCATCCCTATCTTCTTTTAGTTCTTTGATTTCTTTGTTTGTATTCTTTAAATTCATTGAATTCCTTGATTCCTATAACTGTTCTTTTCAATTCTGTGTCCTCGGTTATTTCTAAGGGATTCTCTTTGTAGAACTCTTCTATAGGACTGGTGGAGTTTGGTAGGAACATAGTGTTTTGGCTTTCCTTTTTTTTTTTTTTTTTTTTTCATTGTGATATGGCACGTGATTTTCTTTTGTTGTTTGTGATTCTGGTATGAAAATCAAGTATTCTTTAGTTGAATTGAAGCTTGCTTCTGTTTGCATTATTGGTGTGCAATAATTGTACAATCTTATTTGTTTTTTTTATTGGCTTTGTAGAGCTGGTTGGTCTAGGTTTCAGGTTCTCTCAGATTTTATTTTGGAGGGAACTGATGGCTTCAGATCAGCAGATCAGCTACTCAGGAGTTCCCACAGAAGCCTATGTCAGGCTCCAGTCAGGTACACTCAGGCTTCCTTCTAAAGTTTGGACACCTACTAGCAGGTATTCAGAGTACAATTTTGGAAGTTCCTTAAGGGGAGGCCCAATTTTGGCACTCTCAGGTAGTTTGCTGAGTTCTCAGCCACTATATTAGGCAGAGGCCAGATCAAATGCTCGCTGGTAGTCTGCTGAGTTCTCATAGCCTAAGCCAGAAGGAGACCAGACAGCCACTCTCAGGCTGTCTGCTAAGGTCTGGGCCTTACCCTACCCTAGAGCAGGGGTCTGCCCTGGTGTGGGAGGGGTCTCAAGTAATTCCACTTAGGGAGTAGCATATGACACAATTTAGGAGTGCTCATCACCACAAGGAGGCCAGATCCAGGCACTCTCAGGCTGTCTGCTGAGTTCTCAGCATCTAAACCAGACAGTGGCCAGAACAGCCACTCTCAGGCTGTCTTCTGAGGTCTGGAAAGGTCTTTATATTGAAAGAATTTGTGAAATTTGTTACACCTAATTTTTCTTCCTTCAGGAATGGATCAGGAAACCAAAACATTTAATGAGCCTAGGCTGTGTATACGAACATACTTTCCAAAGAGGAAGTGTTTCATCTTTGAACAGCCTGCCGAAATGAAGAACCTTTCCAAACTAGAGACCATGGAAGATAGTGACCTGAGCCCTGAATTTGTAAAGCAAGTTTCACAGTTCACCTCATACATCTTCAAACATTCTGATGTCAAGACTCTCTCCGGTGGCATCAAAGTCAATGGACCACGTGAGTCATTCACTATAATTCTTAACTGGGATTCCCATTTAGCCATGGTACCACTTCTGACTAACATGTAATGTCTCCATGTTGTTGAAAATAGCACATTCCAGACATGATGGACTTTACTTGGGAACTAAAGCTATTTCTCACTATCTTACATCAATAACAGCAAAGGAGGGAAAAAGAAAAGAATTAGAATCTAATTCAACCCTAAAATCCTTCAACATTAATTCATGGTTGCCTACTTATGAAAAAGGTTTTTAAAATTCATACAAAAGGCAAGCACCATATGTAAGTGTGATTTTGCCACTAAATGATACAATATTCATGTCAGAAACTAAAAAGGTTTAGGGAATCACTTCAGTGATCTAGCTCCTTCTTATAACAAGGAATAAAAACATGTTTTTTTCCTCATTCCAACACAATACAATCCAAAGATACCTTAAAACCAAAAGATACAATTCATAGTGAAAAATAGCAATTCACATAATTAATAAAAGTAAGAGGATTCTATGAGAGAGTAAGGCGTTTAGAGAGGTGGGATATAATTCAGCAGGGACATAGAGAATATTGATCTTGGAAGTTGATAAATAAGATAGATCTTGAAAATCAGTAGAAAGTGCCTTGAAGAACACAGAATAGCTTTACCAGACAGAATAATGTAATAGAAGAAGGCCTAGGCCAGGGCACGACTTTTCAGCTTCAGGAAATTGAAGATTCAAGTGACTGGAAAGAAGACAGTGGATGAAAGTTTCCCGATTGAGGAAGCATGCAGTGCTGATGACTGTTTGAAAACACAGGCAGATGATTTAAGGGAATTGCAGTTAGTTCTGAAGTCTTTGGGAGGATCTTAGAGAATTCTGGGTAGCAAGGTAAAGGATTTTTATAAGTCTCTGAATGTTTTGTGCTTAATGAGTTGCAGTTTCTATAAGGCAGGGAGGGAGATGATGAACTTGGTATTCAATGGATTACAATGTAAAGGTTAGGATATGCAGAGGCCACCCTGTGTGGGACCCTACCCTGTGACAGTGGATCAGAGACCCAGAGTGAAGACTCTGGGTCTTGCAGGTCTAGTATCAAGTCCATATTATTAAAAGCCTAATAGGCTTTTATACTGAAAAGAAATGTAGTTATGTAGCAGTTATGTATGGTTCTTGCAGTTGCATACAAAGCATCAGAATATTTTTAGATGAAAAACCAGAACAGTAACTTAGCTGGTGCAAGCTAAGTCAATTACATAGCAGGATGTTTATACCTTACTCAGAGTTATTGTCTGATGACGTATGGATCAGCATGTTTACTTTCTCAGACAGGGAATTTAAGATGCCTTTCTTAGAATGAGGAACACAGCCTTTTAGATCTGCCAACTTTCTCTAATAATCACGCAGCTGTTCCACATGTAAGGGTCCTGAGACACCGTGTTCAGGGTCTCACCCATAAGCAGATGTTATGGTTTGGTCTCAGGTCTCAGGTTCTACTGTTTCAAAGACAGATCATCCTGATCTTCAAGAAGGAAAAGGTTATGGCAGCAAAAATTATCAAAGTGGGCCAGATGTTTACATATTTTGATATCAAGTCCAAAAGTCTTGATTGTAGTGGAATATGGATATGTGGAGAACTAAGAAGAAAATACAAATGTCATCTGAGATTGAAGTTTAGCATTTCTTTAATGTTCTATTTTTTACTGAGATAGTAATAAGAAGATGAAAAGTAAATTTTCAGGGACTGTAGAGATGACCCTGCTGTTGAGCATTGATTGCTCTTGCAGAGCAAGAGGACCTGGATTCTATTCCCAGAACCCATATGATAGCTAACAACTGTCCATAACTTCAGTTCCAAGGGATCTGATGCCCTCTTCTGGCCTCCATGGGCATTGCATTCATAGGTGCATTCACACACATGCAGGCAAAACTCTCATACCCATACAATTAAAAAAGAACTTTAAAATACCAATTTTCAGAGTGGAAGGAGTTGTTTGTATTTGAATAATACTTTTAAGATATTTTATCTTAATTTAGTGTTTATGAGTATATTGCCTGCATGTACATAAGTGCACCCATTTCATGCAATACCTGTAGAGGTCAGAATAGGGTGTTGGTTCCCCTGGAACTGGAGTTACAAATGGTTGTTAGCCATGATGTGGGTGCTGGGAACCAAACTCAGGTCCTCTGCAAGAGCACCTAGTGTTCTTAACTGCTGAGCCATTTTTCTAGCCCCATAGTTGAATAATTTAATGTGGACTTTCTTCTGATATTTACAGTAATCAATAAAGGCAGACCAAATATCGGGATCCCTGGCTAGGGATGTGGGCCAGTGTGTAGTGATCTCTTAGCAAGAACCAAATCCTGGGTTTCATACCCAGTATCACAAAATTGGTATGGAGGTGTACAAGCACTGAGAATTGGGGGAGAGAGAGGTCAGATATTCAAGATCATCATGTGCTACATATCAAGTTTGAGACCAACATGAAAAATGTGAGACCCTATTTCAACAACAAAAAAATCCCTGAGATTAATAAATACATACATGGAGAGAGAGGAGAGAGAGAGAGAGAGAGAGAATCCAGAACATAAATCAATGTCAAAAGAATGGAAGAAATCCCATGATTCATCCATAGAGATGTGACTTTGTCCCTATAGCAATAGAAAAGAAGGTGAAGGACTGAGCTCTTCAGAGAACTCTATTTGCGAGGGGCCTGACAACCTCTCTAATTTGCCTGAGACCTGGTGTTCCTGGAATGTGATGCTGTCAGGCTTACAAAGAGCAAAGCCCTGAGCAAACCTGAATTGTATGGTCTCTGCTTATAGCTCATGTGAGAGAAATTCTAGGTAGACCCATGTATATAGGCTAGAAGAGGTACTGTAGCCCATAACAGGAGAAACACAGAAGAAAAGACCAATTTTCTCTTTGGCCATTTTAATGGGGGAAGAGTGAATAGAAAAATAATAAGATGAGGAGTTGAAAACAAAGGTAATAAAAGAACGAGGCATCACGTAATAGCCCATCCAAAAGTTGTCCCGATCCTTTCGCTCCTCCTATCTCAAGGGTAAGCAAGGAAAAGGAAAAGTAGGCTTTAACAGCCTCTGAATTTTGAGTTTAATTATGCCTTTCTTACTCTGTCTAGGAAAATTCTGAAAGCTCAGTGGACAACCGTGGAGTATTCTGCTCACTAACTGGCTGTAATTATCTTTTCTAATTCCTTATTGTAACAGGTCTACAGCATCTGGTGCTGACCTATGTCAATGCTATCACCAATGGGGAACTGCCCTGCATGGAGAATGCAGTCCTGGCTTTAGCCCAGATAGAGAACTCAGCTGCAGTGCAAAAGGCCATTGCCCACTATGAACAGCAGGTGGAACAGAAGGTGCACCTACCAACAGAAACCCTTCAGGAGCTTCTGGTCTTGCACAGAGCTACTGAGAGAGAGGCTGTTGAACTATTCATGAAGAACTCTTTCAATGATGTAGACCAAAGGTTCCAGAAGGAATTATGGGTATGTATGGCATCCTATATCGTAAGAGTCAGAAAAACATGGGCCATCTGTAGCAAGAGTATTCTTAGTCCCCAAGAGAGTCACACACAGTGCTGTGCACAGCGTTGTAATCATTATTAAAAATATTAGTTCCATTGAAACTCTTAAAGAAATATACTGATGACTTTACCCTTTGGTTATACTTTCCTTTTGGGTGTTTAAGACCGTTCAGTGGGCCCAAATAAATCAATTTATTTTTACACTTAAGGTCATTTGATGATCTGTTCCTCAGGGGTCACCTGGGCTTGGGAGGAGCTCCTGGCTTGACTATGTGTGGCTTTACTTGGAAGCATAAATGAGATGTTTCCTCTGATTGACGCCTCCTCTTTGTAGACAGGACGCTGGTTCAAGTCCATCTCATGGGGTCTCCATGGCTTCCTTGAGCAAGAGGACAGGTGACTCACCACAGTTACAGGACATTTTGAGAGATGTTCCATAGTCCCCTGGAACTTAGTTGACCTTGGAGGGTAAGGGGCAAAAACTGTCCTTTTTTAGTATAGGCCTCTGACCATATTAGTATAGGCCTCAAACTATGGCTGTTAACATCCAATAAGGTTAGTTCCACCAGTGTGGTACTTTTAATCATGTGCTATGTAGATAAGGCTTGGGTAAAAAAAAAAAACCAAATATTCTCAGATGAACTTTGACTAGATATATATTTTGTTCCTTAAACTAGTTGACTAAACTATGACCATAGACATTTTAAGATTACATGTATATTATTTTTGTCTCATCCTTTATATATCATAAGAAACCTACACAGACCTTTATCACTTGCTTAGGCTTTCTCATTTTTTCTATTTTAGAAAATATCTCCATTCCCATATCCTTTTAACATCTTTTACATTCTTGTTTTGTTTCTTCCTTTTTTTTTTTAAATAATTATGAGACACAAGAGCATTAACAAATAAATTTTTCATCTGTTGTGAGACTTCTTTTCAAGGTTCTAGTGTTGGGCCAATGTTTGATTAAAGTTTTACTGAGGAACTAATGAATTTATTGAGCTTACTTACCAAGGTAACTGGTGGATTGCTGAGGTGTATGTATGCCCTGAGGTTATGCACACTGGAAAGCCTTTACCCAGCATGGGTCATGCCTTCTCTTCCTAGCCTTGCCCAGATTGTATAGTTTAGCCCTCCCCAAATCCAGGAGGCCATGTGTGATTAGGGTCAAATTACATTCAGTTGGCTGGGAAGAGTAGCTGGATAATGCGGTGAGGTCCAATGACCCTGCTTGGCCCTCCTTTAATGAATGAGCACAACCATCAACAAACCCAATTGTGATGGTGTTTAGCAGTCAGGCTCAGCTGAAGTTGTGATGGTGGTAGTTATTTCATGTAGAAGGGACTCCTGTTTAGCTTCATCTTATTAAAAGGACCACCACATAGAGGCAGGGTTCGGGGCTCTCAGGCAGTCCCCTGTGTTCTCAGCGCCTCTGTCAGAGAGAGGCCAGAGGGAGGCCAGAACTTGGCACTCTCTGGTGGTCTGCTGAGATCAGAGCCACTACATGATAGAGGTCGGAACCCACCCTCTCAGGCTGTCTGCTAGGATCTCCCTGGTTCCTGATTTTAATGGGAACGTTTCCAGGTTTGTTTGTTTGTTTGTTTGTTTCCATTTAGAATGATGTTGGCTGTAGGTTTGTTGTATACAGCTTTAGCTATGTTGAGGTATGTTCCCTCCAGTCCAATTCACTTTAGAACTTTTATCATGAATCATGCTGAATTTTGTCAAAAGACTTTTCTGCATCTATTAAGATGACAATAGATGTTTTTGTCTTTGTGGTTTTTTTCTTTGAGTCTATTTATATGATTGATGACATTTATTGACTTGTGTATTTTGAACCATTCCTGAGTCTCTGGAATAAAGCCCACTTGAACATGGTGAATTATCTTTTTGATGTACATCTATCTGTATGTGGTTTGCAAGTATTTTGTTGAGAAATTTTGCATCTATGTTCATTAAGGATATGGATCTATAGTTTTCTTTCTTGGTTATATCTTTAGCTGGTTTGGGTATTAGAGTGATGCTGGCTTCATAGACGAAATTTAGGAGTTCTCCTTCTGCTTTTATCTTTTTGAATAATTTAAGTAGTTTTGGCTTGAGGTCCTCCTCAAATGTCTGGTAGAATTGTGCTGTAAGTCCCTCTGGGCCTGGGCCTTTTTTAGTTGGGAGGCTTTGTATTACTGCTTCAATTTCCCCATATGTTATGGGTCTGTTTAAACTGTTGATCTCTTATTGGTTTAACTCTGGTGATTCTCATGATTTTAGATATCTATCCATTTCTTTTAGGTTTTCATATTTAATAGAGTATAGGTTTTTAAAGTATTCCTTTATAATGCTTTGGATGTTTTTGGTGTCTGTTGTGATGTTTCCCCTCTCATCTCTGATTTTGTTGATTTGGAGATGCTCTTTTATCTTTTGGTCAGCTGGGCTAATCATCTAGATCTTGTTTGGCTTTCAAACAACCAGCTTTTAGATTCATTGATTCTTTGTATTGTTTTCTTTGTTTCAATTTCACTAATTTCTGGTCTTATTTTTATTACTTCTTCTCTTTTGCTGGGTTTGGGTTTCATTTGTTCTTGCATTTCCAGGGTCTTGAATTGCAATGTTAAGTCATTTATTTGGGCTCTTTCTGATTTTTTAATATAGGCACTTAGAGCTATAAACATCCCTCTTAGGACTGCTTTTAAAGTGTCCCAGATGTTGTTTTGTGTTGTATTGTCCTTTTCATTGAATTCAGGAATTCTTTTATTTCTTTCTTAATTTCACCTTTGACCCATTCATTAATCAGGAATGTGTTGTTTAACTTGCATATGTTCATGTT
>NW_008351457.1:34135-40852 GCF_000622305.1 Nannospalax galili | reverse complement strand
CTTTGGTGCTTGGGTGGAATATTCAAAAGATGTCTGTTAGGTCCATTTGATCTATGGTATTATTTAATTCAGACATCTCTCTGTTCATTCTTTGTCCAGTTGACCTGTCTAATGGAGACAGTGGGATACTGAAGTCCTCTACTATTACTGAGTTGGGGTTAATCTGTGTCTTAAAGTTCTGTAGTATTGTTTTTATGAGTTTGTGTGCAGCAGAGTTTGGTACATATATATTCAGGATCGTAATATTTTCTTCGTTAATAGTTCCTTTGATCAGAATGAAGTGGCCCTCTTTGTCTCTTCTGACTAGTTTTAGTTTGAAGTCTATTTTGTCAGATATCCAAATTGCAACCCCTGCTTGTTTCTTAGTGTCATTTGCTTGAAATATTCTTTTCCATCCTTTCACCTTAAGTGTCCATCCTTGAAGGTGAGATGGGTTTCTTGAAGACAGCAAAAAGATGGATTTTGTTTCTTAATCCATTCAACTAGCCTGTGTTTTTGACTGGGCAGTTCAGTCCATTGATAGTTAAAGTTATTATAAAGATGCATATTGGTTGCCATCATTTTGATTGCTGTTTGCATTCTTTGTCTAATTTTGTGTTTCTACAAATATGCCTTAATTTAGCTTCTTTCTGTTGCCTATGGGGTATACTTGTTTCTTCTTCTGTTCTTTGTATTGCTTCAAGTATTCTTTGAAGGGCTGGTTTTGTGGACATGTATTCTTTCAGGCTATTCATGGCATGGAAGAGTTTTCTTTTCCCCTTCAACTATAATAGACATTTTTGCTGGGTAAAGTATTCTGGGCTGGCATCTATTGTCATGTAGAACTGGAAATAACTTGGTCCAGGCTCTTCTAGCTTTCATAGTTTGCATTGATAAGTCAGATGTAATTGTAATTCTGATGGGCTTTCCTTTGTATGTGACTTGTTGTTTTTCTTTTGCTGCTTTCAGTATTCTCTATTTGTTCTGTACATTTAGTGTTTTTACTATGCTATGCCATGGGGAGTTTCTTTTCTGGTCCTGTCATTTGGTATTCTATGTGCTTCTTGCGTTTGTATGGTGTTGTCTTTCCTTATTTGGGGGGAATTTTCTTCTACAATCCTGTTTAAGATTTGGTCAATACCATTACCCTGAAATTCTTCTCCTTCCTCTATACCTACAATATGTAGACTTGGTCTTTTCATGGTGTCCCACATCTCTTGCATATTCCATTCCTGTGTTTTTTAAAATTTTTCATAATATTTGCTTGAGTGGTCCAGTTCTTTAACTTTATCCTCCAGTGTTGATATTCTGTTTTCCACTTCATTTATTCTAGTTAGTGGTGAGGCTTTCTCCTCTGGTTTTAGGTTAGCTTATTGAGTTTATCACTTCCTTCTTCATTTCAGCCTGAGTTTTCTTCAACATTTCTCTTTTGTGAATTCGTTCAGAAGTTTATCCTTATTTTCTTTTAGTTCTTTGATTTGTCTGTTCATGTTTCCTTTAAATCCATTGAATTCCTTGATCATGTTTATGATTGTTCTTTTAAATTCAGTGTTCTGGATTATCTCCAGGGGGCTCTCCTTGTAGAACTCTTCTACAGTTCTAGTGGAGTTTGGTGGGAGCATACTGTTTTGATTTTCCATTTTATTGTTTTTTTCCTTGTGATTTTGGCATGTGGATTTCTTTTGTTGTTTGTGAGTCTGGTATGAAAATCAAGCCTTCCTTTGTTGAGTTGAAGTTTGCTTCTGTTTTTATTATTAGTGTGCCTTGGTTGTTTATTTATTGGATATGTAGAGCTGGTTGGTCTAGGTTTTAGGTTCTCCAGATTTAATTTGAAGGGTACTGATGACTTCATATCAGCTACTCAGGAGATCCCACAGAGGCTCAAGTCAGGCTCCAGTCAGGGAGACTCGGACTTCCTTCTAACATTTGCACCCCTACTACTAGTACTCAGAAGACAATTTGGGAAGTTCTCTAAGGAGAGGCCTGATTCTGTTGCTCTCTGGCAGTCTGCTGAGTTCTCAGCCCCTACCCCAGCCAGAGGTCGGATCAGGAACTCTCAGGCTGTCTGCTAATGTCTCAGCCTTACCCTGCTGTAGTGTCAGAGGTCTGGCCCTGGGGCTGTGGGAGGGGCCTCATGTAATCCCAGTTAGGGGATTGGGTACCCTGTGATTTGCGGAAGACCACCATCACATGGAGGCTGGGTCCAGGTGCTCTGAGGAGGTCTGCTGAGGTCTCGGGCCCTACCGCAGCCGGAGGCCAGATCAAGCACTCTCAGACTATCTGCTAAGGTCTCATATTTGAAGTTGTTTTTTAAAGTCAACCCCATTATAAGATAGCATGGCCACTTGATCAATGGTAAAACAATTCTTCCCTGATTAAGAAGACATGATTTTCAAATTATGCATTGTTGAATTCAGAGGATCTTAGGAAACAAGGTAGTCAAAGTCAGCAGCACATAAGCATATTAATCCATAGCTAAGTTATATGACATAATATATTATTCCATTACATTTTTAAAATTATAAATATTAAAATGCCAATCCTGTCCCTTTCAGTACTTTTATGGTTCCACAGGGAGGAAAAGACACAATCATATTCCCATACTAAGGACCACTGATTAATCATGGTCCCTTTTTTGAGTATTTCTAGTAATATCTCTGGGCTCAGTTCTCTGGATCCCTTCACATGATCTGATAAAAATCCATTGAGATTGGTGTTGCTACCTGGCCTTACCAACAGGGAATCCTCAGCCCACAAATGTCAAAGCCTCAAAACTACAGAGTGGTGAGTTCAAGAAGTACACAGAGATGGCCCTAGCTCTAACTGTGTAATCCAAACTATCCCAGAAAATAAATATTTACAAAGACAAAGGCTTCCTATGAAACAGTGTCTCTGTTTGAAAATCACTCTCTGAAGCAGGACAGCAATGATAAGGGGAAAGGCCTTTAAGAAATGACAGTCTAAAGGATCCGTTTCTGCAGGGACACCATGATCTCACAGTGAGGCGAACAGTGTGACCCACCTAGGCATTTCCCAGTAGTCTGTGTGGTTCTCCTGCTCCTCCTAACCCTCTGTGCTGCCTTGTCCTTGTACAGGCCCAGTTGGAAGCAAAGCGAGATGAGCTTATCAGGAAGAACATGGACATGTCGTTGGATCGCTGCTCAGCCTTGCTGCGGGATATTTTCGCTCCTCTGGAAGAAGAAGTGAAGCAGGGGGCATTTTCTAAATCAGGGGGTTACCATCTCTTTCTTCAGAAGAAGCAGGAACTGGAGAAACAGTACAGGCAGGTTCCTGGAAAGGGTGTACAGGTAAACTGTGTAATTAGTACTCTTTCTAGTGACTTGCTTTGGAGTGTCTTTCAAAACACCACCGCAAACTAGGGTGATGGCTTTGGGGTTGGTGGGCAATGCCATTCTCTGTCCTTCATCCAGGTAAAGAGATAGATAGCATCTTCCAAAGATCAGATAGACAGCAGCCTCGTCGTTGGAGGCACAAGGTGACCATGAAACTCATAAGTGGACTATGAAACTCAGTCACTCATTTATTGATCTAGTCATCCAACAATGTATCATGTGTTTCCATGTGTCAAAAATTCTCAAATTGTTGGGGACAAAGCAATTCATACACATACACACAAAAAATCCAACTCACCAGCAAGCAAACCACTAAGTAATTTTACCTTGCAGGCAAATAAGTATGGTGGTAGGAGCAGTTAACGCTTAGATTGCCTTCATGATGTTCAAGAAGTTAAATCACTTAATTCTCACATCCCTATAAAGTATGCATTACTGATATCTCCATAAAGAGAAAAGGAAATTGAGGCAGAGAGAGCGAGTGTTCCCTCATTATGAAACAGGTAATGAGTACTCCAGGTAGCAGTTTCCGCCTTTAGCAGTTCCAGAATGCCCTACTCAGGTACTACTCTACTACTCAGTCGAGGGTAGATTTGATCACATATTATATTCCAGCAACAGTGTCTTCAAAGTGGCCAAATGTTTCTTCCATTTTGTGCACAAGAAGTGAGGAACAAAACCCACCGGCATCATAAGGGCATCATCATAATTTGCATCCAAAGCTCCTCCCTTTGTTCTACCTTAACATCATAGTAATGGTCTCCTACCCTGGCCTGAATTCATTTCTAAGACAGCTGCCAGAGATTCAGGCTTTATTTCAATTTTGTTCTTTAAGAAACAGAGGAGGTAGGAGAAAAGATGTGCCAAAAATTTGCACATCAACTTGCTGTAGGGTTTCTCAGACACACCATACATTTCTGATTATCTGCCCTGTGACACAGGACCCAAGTTCGTGGTAGTGAATGCACTCTTAGTTAATCACATACTAATATTGATTACTGCCTCAAACCATAAGTATGTCAAAGACCTCTCAGAAATATATGGACGCGAGGTCCAAATGAAGAGGTTTCCAAGTCTGTTATTAGGACTGTAACAGATCTTTTATCTTTCTACATTTTATCTTTGATATAGGAGGTAACTTAATTCACTGTGTGTCTGGTTTTCATACTCAAGTGTGACCACACACAGAAAGGTCAACCCCAGCTACAATGACTACATAAGAATGTGTTTGTTTGGTTTTAAAAGTTGAGAACTTGAGTTGCAGGTTTCTAGAACTGGCGATCGTTTGCTTTATGAGTCAAGTACAACTTCTGTCCAGTGGTCAGACTGTGAATTGCTATCTTTAGTAAATTTTAGTGATGTAGATCAGTATGAGTGACCAGAATGGCATGCTTTCACAGGAATATAAATCAAAACTGATTAATATTCATCAAGTGTTATATTGTGAACATAATATGTTTCTTGATCCTTAAATATGAAATGACTAAAAATCACAGCAGTACTATTATGTATGGATTAGATGTCAACTCTATTTGAAACAGAACCTAGAAAAAAGTGGCACAACTACTGTTGTGGCTACCAAAGTACAGTACATGCTCAACAACAACACAGTTTTGAAAGAATTTAATCCCAGGAATGTCCCAGCTTTACAAAGGACAATGTATACAAAACACTATTTTTCACTGATTATATCCACTGATTATATCAGATTATATCAAATGACATGGAAGTTTGGCAGATTCTTCAATGAAGTTAGACAAATAGACAGCTAGTAGGGGATGAAAATATCAATATCAGAAATAGTTCGTCAGATTAAATGGATGGATGTTTCAGGCATAGCAAGAAACCTGATGCTCTTGAAAGGAGGTAGGAGAAAAACGTGGCCAGGAGACAATGTCAGACCAGAGGCCAGAGAGTGTCTTAAATGATGCTAAATAAAGCTTGGAATTTATTTGGTTAGAAGGTCAGTAGACGGCTTTGAGTACATGAGTTCTATGATTTTATAGAAAAAAATACAGGCGTTCTGGATGCTCTGAAAAGAATGCTCTGTAGCGGTGGTTCAGGCAGGACCTGATGTCTTGGGCTGGAAAATTTAGAGTGGACAGATGACAAATAATAGGCTCTGGTTAAATTAGAGTACAGCTAGTTCAAAGGAGTTACAAATTGGTAAAGTTATGGTGGGTGCAAAGGATCAGGTTTAAGGGGGATCCCCAGGTCAGTGTAGGAACCATTAAACTTGAAGTGCTATTGGAATACAAGGAGGGTAACAGTTTGCATTCATACATATATCTCATGGTTTTCCTTCAACTTACGATCTCTTTTTTTCTCATTCTAACTCCCTTTGTCCAACCAGGCAGAAGAGATATTGAAAAAGTACTTTGAGTCCAAGGAGGTTGTGGCTGATACACTTCTAAAGACCGATCAATCACTGACAGAAAAGGAAAAGCAGATTGAAAGTAAGAACAGTGACGAGCTCTCCAGATGTTGGAAAGTTCTTGGCATAATGTTAAGCAATGTTGGTCAATAAAGAGAGAAAGAACCCCAAGTATCATTCCTAACTTGATGGTAGTTTTTCCTTAACTGCTATTTATAAGCATCTACCACCTTGTAAGTAGATTATTCAGTATTAAATAACCACAACAAACCAGGTGTGGTAGCACACACTGTTAGACCCTGCACTGAGGTGACAGAGGCAGGCAGATCTCTGTGAGATGAGGGCCAGCCTGGTCTACACAGTGAGTTCCAGTTCTGCTGGGGCCACAGGGAGACCCTGCCTAAATATATTTTTTTAAAGGCAAAAGTACCTCAGAGAATTTAATGTTGTGTTCATGCTTTTTGTCCTCAGTGGAACAGATAAAGGCTGAAGCTGCAGAAGCCACGGCCAGAGAATTGGAAGAAATGCAAAAGAAGCATGAGCTGCTGCTGGAACAGCAAGAGAAGAGCTACCAGGAGCACGTGAGACAGTTGGTGGAGAAGATGGAGCAGGAAAGGGAACAGTTAAAGGAAGAGCATGAAAAAATTTTGTTTCTCAAACTTCAGGTATTTGATGTTACTCTTTTAATTTTCAGTTCCTGTGAAGCCATTTTAAAAAGTATATCAGGAGTATAAGGCAGTAAGATCACAGGTTCAAGGCCTGACAAAATATGAGGGTAATAACTTAATGTGAAAGCAGAGCGAGTAGTTCAAGTACTCTGCTACATTTTCACTCCTCAGTGCTTTTATCTGTAGCCACTTTAGTTATTAATGCTGTTTATTGTTGGATGAAAGCTTCTATTAGGTTATCATTAATAAACTGTACTACTGAATTGCTAGATACTAGCAAAGTGTTTTCTAAGAATTCTGTGACAAAATTCTTACCTAACATGTCAGGAACTATTTTGTCGTG
>NW_008351457.1:19325-34010 GCF_000622305.1 Nannospalax galili | reverse complement strand
TACCTAACATGTCAGGAACTATTATTTATTTTGTCGTGTGCCAGAAAGAGTGTAATTTTGTGAGATATATAGTAATTTTTTGCATCATAATGCATGATAAAATATTCAGTTTATTGTTCCCACTTGATGGGGCCCTCAAGGAATTTGTTCTGCCACACCCCATATGCTCTTATCTCTGTAATCATCCTAAAAGATAGAGTCCCTAGTCATCTACCAAATTAAGCACAAGGTTAAGTGTTCATGTAGTCAGCACTGTCCTGTTATTAGGGCACTCTCCACATCTATGATGAATGGTGGCTCTGAAATGTCCTATGAGGATTACAGACCCCAATTGCTAAAGTATATGTCTATTTCCTACTTCTCTCATCAAAATGTTGGTCACAGACAAATTCCTTGTTCAAACACCATCCCTGATTCTGAATCAGGTGGAAACTATCCACTTGGTTTTCACTCACCTTTCTAACCTTCTTAGACATGTTTAAGAGTCCACACTATACAGATCAGAAACGAAGCAAAAAAGAATGTGAAAGCTGTTGCTCGTTTTTCCAAAAAAATTGCTTCACCTGAGTGAAAAGACCCAACAACTGAACCTAAGAATTCTAGGCTACTGATGTTTTAGAAACTAAAACATTTCTGAAAACACATGAACAGGCATAGGAGACAGGAGGGAGAGATCATGGAAGTTAAGGAAGGAAAGGATTTCAAGAACAAAGGTGAAAAGTTCCCCAAGAGTGCTGTAACTACCAAGAAAGTCAACTATCTGAGACAGCTAGTAAGCTATCTGAGTTCAGTCTCCCATCTCCATTTTAGGAAAAAGAACAACTTCTCATGGAAGGATTCCAGAAAGAGAGCAGCAAACTTCAGCAACAGTTGGAGAAAATGAGGAAGAAATGGCAGTACCCAATGTGTACCATTCTTTAAAATCCAAAGACCAAGCCTCTCTTCCAAGCTTCCTAACATCAGGTTGAAATGATCAACTTCAGAATGTAAAGCAACTTCCAGTCAATTAAACTTGAAAACATGGTGCTTGACTTTGGGGGGAGTATCTAACTTCTAGTGTAAAAGTAAAAATGATGTTTCAGCAATGAAGTGTTTCAATTCACGTTTGCATATGCTACTAAAGATTAATTTGATTTTTAATTGGATCTCATATTTAAAATTGTGAACATGAACATGAGGAAGATACTAAATTGTATGACTGGGATATTATTACTATTTAATAACTTACTGATGCTTTGAGAAGTTCATACAATATACTTTGATCATATCTAGACTCCATCCTATCACTCCTCCCACTCTAATACACCACCCACAACTTCATGTCCTCTATTATTATTTTTCTCTTTTTAAAGGCCTATTGAGTCTAATTTGTGTTTATCAAATGCTCTTGGGTGTGGGTCTCTCCCTTGTCAACTGCTCAACTTATGAGCTGTCACACCCTTAAACAAAACTCATTCTCCGTATCCCAGCAAATATCAATTGCCAATAGATACTCAGGTAGGGCTGGAGCTTCTAGTCCACCTCCCCAATTCATGCTTGGTTTTTATCTGACTTGGGTTTGCACAGGTCTTGTGCATGCCATCATAAGTGCTGTGGGTTCTTACATGGAACTTCCCTGTGGTGTACAGACAATACAGTCTCCTTGTATTTATCTACCACCTTTGGACCTTACAATCTTTCTGCCCACACTTCCACAGTTATCCCTGAGCCTGGAGGGAGAGGGTGTGATATAGGTATCCCACTCAGGGCTGAGCACTCCATAGTCTTTTACTCTTTGCCCACTGACCAATTGTGGATCTCTGCTAATCAACATCTACTTCAAGAAAACTTCAATGATGAGAGATGAGAGGCATACTAATCTGTGAAGTACAACAATAAGTCATTAGGAATTATTTTACTATTATGTCAATTTAGCAGAGTAATAGTAATAGGTTTTGCCCTACTGCCTGTGACTTGTATAGCTACAAGTTAACACTGCCAGGTATAGGCTCCATCTTGTGAAGTGGGCCTTAAATCCAGTCAGAAGGTAGTTGTTTGTTCCAATTACATTTGCACCACTGTTGTGCAATGGGCATATCTTGTCATGACAGTCAGTATTGTAACTGACTGAGTTCACAGCTGGGTAAGGTTGATGACTACTTTTCTCCCCCAGTAGCCTGCATAGCAGCCTCTAGTACTAAGATAGCTGTCCAGTAGAGATGAGAGTTCAAGGTCAGTACCAGCATGATGCATCTGTTTCTTCTACAGCTCACTTATGTAGTGACTTCAGCTTTGGAGTCTTACCATCAAGTTCTGGTGGGTAACCAAGAGTAATGACAATACCCAGTATTATTTGAGGGTTTATAGGACCCCCTGGTCAACAACTCTAAAAGAGACATTGGGTTATTTATATCCTAGCATATGGTGTCTGTTAGGGCCATTGAATATCCATTATAGGATATCTACATTTCAACTCTTTATATTGCATATGGATATATTTTAAGAAGCTTCTATATTAGCAGATTCCTATATTATTTTTGGAAAATGCCTTTAGTGTTAGTTATTTCTCCCCATACTCACTCCTCTGCCCTGCCCTCCCATTCTCTACCCCATTCACCCTTCCTATCCCATTGCTTCTCATGACCCATTTATATCTCTGCATCCTATCTCCCATCCCACAAATATCCTTAGTTTCCCAATGTTAATGGATTTTCCATAAAAGGGTTCCTATTGGAACACACCTATCTAAAGATTCAAACCTAGCATCCATGTGGCATTTGTCTTTTGGTATCTGGATTACATCACTCAGGATAACTGTTTCCAGTTCCATTCATTTACTTGAGAATTTCATAACTTTGTTTTTCCTGACTAATGGGTAATATTGCATTGTGTAAATGTAGCATACTTTCATTATCCATTCATCAGTTGATGGTCATGTAGATGTTTCCATTTCCTGCCTATTGTAAATAGGGAGCAATAAGCATAGATGAACAGGTATCCCTGTGGTAGACTATAGAGTCCTTTGGGTATATACCCAAGAGCTGTATGGCTGTATCATGTGGTACTTGTAGCTTTTAAAGGGAACCCCACTGAACATGTGTGATCATGTCTTATTGGGATATTTTTTGAGTGCTGTGAATTGGAGGTGCTATTTGGGTAGAATTTTATCATATATACCCCTTTCTAGTTATTCTGAGCCCCATGCTCGTAAACAAGTCAAGGTTTTGCTTTTGTCCTAAAATAAGGATGGCACGGTGTGAAAGTGGGAAACTCCGATGGAGATGAACATACCATGGGGCAGACATAGTGTGGCCTCACTACTGCCAAGTGGTCCTTGGCTCTCATGCTGTCTGCAGACAGGGGAAGTGTGGACACTGAGCTTGACTCTGATTTCAGACAATGGGCAGCTCTCAAGTAGCAAGGCTGCATGACATCAGGGTCTGTGGGCATTGGTAGAACCACTGTACTGTAGCAGAAGAAGTTCCCCTCTGTTCAGAATGCATGTACGAGTGGAGGCTCCACCTTCCCTGTTTCCTAGGCCCAGCTCCATGCTCAAACCAAACCTTTCCTTTTCTATCTCTTTTTCTTAGTTTCCTCTCCTTTTACTATTTATAGAATAACTTCAATCACAGAATGGGAAACTTGAACTCAAACTCAAATTCCTTTGCCTTCCTTTGAAGATAATGAGCATAGTCCTACAAATTCTGAAACTCATCTCCATTTTTCTCCCTGTGTCTTTACTATGACCACATAATTTCAAGACTCTAAGGATAAATGCCTCCCTTCAAGATAACAGAAGTTAAGAGAAATCAGTTAATAAAAGATCAAGCTACCATAATTGTTTCAGAATGTATGCTATTTGTGGTTCATTATTGAAAATAACAAGCTGATTACAAATTTAAATAAAAAATAATTCTGAGAGTATTCGTTAGCACACAGGCACTCAGGATGGTGAAGGCATCAGCTCCACATTTATTCTATTCATAAAAAACCACAACCTATTTTGTCACTGATCAAACTAGAAATCAATAACATGAACACTTTCTTCAATTCCTAAGTACATGGATACAAAATTATACAGTCCTAAACAACCAATGTTTCAATGAGAAAAATCAAAAAGGATGGTTGTGATAGAACTCTTCAAATGTGTGCTGTGTTTCTTATCTGGCATTGGTTCACATTCTTTTTCCTTTTTAATGTTTATAATTTTATTATTCTTTTATGCCTTAACAATGTCCTATATAGCTCTGAAGAATTCTGGACTTTCTGTACCTGGATGTTGGCATATTTTTCCAGATTAAAGAAACTTTCTGTCTGTATTTTTTTCTTTCTTTTTCTTTAGTGAATTTGTATGTATTTCATACAGAATATCTCAATCAATCTTAATCATCTTTATACTGCCTTTCCCACTGGCACCCTCCCATAGCTCCCCCACCCATACACACACACACTGGAATTCATACATTCTGTCATTTGTCTTAAGGCCTATTTTCAAGTTGACATCCCCAGATGTCCATCGCAAGTTCACCCACTGAGGTATAGTCAGCCTATCTAGAGTCTCTCACTTTAGGAATATCAGCTCTTCCTCACCAGCAGTAATCAGTTGTCAATATTTCTTCAGCTAAAATTGGGGTCAGCTGTCCATTTCCCCAGTTCTATGCTGGGTTTTTATCTGTTTGAATTTGCATGGGTCCTGTTCATGCTGACAACATTGCTGTAGATTTATATGAGCAAGGTCCCAGGAGTTTGTAGAATCTTTCCACCCCCTCTTCCTCAGTGGTCCCTGAGTGCATTGATGGATAGAGTTTAATATAGGAGTCCTATCCAAGGACCAGCATTCTGCAGACTCTTCAACAGTACCACATATGAGTTTCTTCCCATTGAGTAGGATTTAGTCCAATTAGGTAGCCATTGATTGTCCCCAAGCTAAAAGTGCCACTACTGTACCAAATGTCATATGCTGTTCAGGTTACTGATGTGGTTATTTGGCCTTGAAGCTGGTGTTGGACCATCAATTGATGTTCTCCCTTAGCACCTTGCATAGTGCTCTTCAAAGCTATGAGAGCTAGCCTTCAGGGGAGAAGGATTCCAGGTCAGTTCCAGTTTCATTGCTCCAAATCCTGTGTCCGAAGTATGTTCTGTCTTCAGCAGTAGAGTCTTACCTTCAAGTTCTGTGAGACAATCAAGGGCTGTGGCAATAGCCTGTGTGATTTTGGGAGTCTCAGACTACCCTGGCCAACAACTCAAAGGAGGTTCCTCCTGTCTGGCACTGTTTCTTTTTATGTAGCCTTTAGCTATACATATGGACTCATCTAAAGATATTGTATATGTAATTTGTCATTAAGTTATTGGACTAATATAATTTCAATGTTCTTTCTATTTTCTCTTTCTTGTCCATCTAAAACACCTGTTATGCAAAGGTTGTACCTCTTGATCGTGTTCCATAATTCCCACCGACTTTCTTCTTCTTAGTGAAGACGATAAACATTTTATTTGTTTCTTGCTGTTCTGCAAAGATGTCACTTTAGTGTATAAATGCATTGCCAGTCAATGCAGCATATTGTCAAATTAAGACAGCTGTCTTCATCTGACCCCACATGACACTTTCCTGCTCTTTCAGGCATTTCCAGTGGGAAAATGGTTAAGTCTTCTGATCAAAATCCAGGAGACAGCTATAAGAAAGTTACAATACTATGAGACTTATGGAAGCATTGTTAAGTTGAAATACAGACTTCTTATAACCACTTTTTATCATAGATAATCTCATGAATTCTGAATATCATAGCTTAACCTCTAGATAGGACTTAATACCCAGTCTAAGGTATTATTTTTAAAAATACGCACATTGTGTTTATCTGTCACTGAGAGGAAACTGACTTTCTTTGCTGTCAGTATTGCTGTAAATTATTTAGTCTTCTATCCACCACTAATGCAGACAACTATGCTGGAGTGAGTTACTTTGCACCAGTTTATTTGAGGCTCTCCATTCATTCCTCAATGAATTTCCCTTATTTCTCACTCACTGTTTATCCGGTTGCTCAGTATCATCTAGATCAGCCAACCGATTCTGTAAAAGGTAATGTTGATGAACCCCGAGTTTTCTGCAAGTGCTTTGTTTACTTCAGTTTACCCCCCCGATAGAGGATAGAGTTCTATGGCAGCTTTCACATTCAGAAGAAGCACATTTTTTCTTTGTTTCTTCTGAAAAGTCCAAACTTCAGACTTCTTTGGTTTTGTCCCAACTTTAGGCAGACTAAGGTAAATGACATTTCCCAAAGCTTCCTGAGCAAAATGGCTGAGTCCCTGATCCTAATACCATTCTATGTTGCTATTCATTCATGCTTCTGTGTGGATTTACCCAGGGCAGGTCCAGTATGCAGCCTGCAGCTGCTAGACACTCAGGGTCATGTGGGAGAGGGGGAGTACTAAGTGGGCTTCATTCTCCACTGTATCACATCTGAACTCCACTACCACCCACAGTTGATGGCTGGATAGGGAAATGAAATCTCTACTAGTCAAAGGATACCTTTCTGTCCTCTTCACTCCATCGTTTGAAATGTGAGCATCAGGTCAGGGTTTGGTGTAGGGTGGGCTTGATGACTGGGGTCTAGCTTATATTTGGCCTTCAAAGTCAAGGACATGTGTATTCCTCAGAGGTCCTGGTTCCTCCAAGGGGCAAGGCCTGCTGCAGAGAATTGACTGTGGAGAGTTAGCCATAGAAGGAGGGGCTTGTGGTGCCGTCTTGAACAGGAGTGGCAAACGCGAAGGGGGAGCAGCAGCTGGGCACGCTCAAGAACAGAATGGCCTGGCACTTATAGACCTGTGGCAAGACTGCTGGCCCCTGAGGCATGGGCAAAATCTGGCGGTGACTATGGGCAGGCCGCAAGAGCGATCTGGAACGGTGGGCTCTGAACCGCAGCGCAGAGCTGTGGTGGCGTAGAGCTGGGCAGCGTGGAGCTGGGTGGCGCAGACGTAGGCACTGAGTGTTCATTTCTTTGTAAGTAACTCCTCTCACCCCTCAATGATCATAATAAATTTACATAAAGATATGTCATGTAGTTTGTCTGATAGTGCAAGAGACCCAGAAAGAACTCAGGCGACGAAACGTAACCTCTATACCTGTCCTAGTAACTTTCTATTGCTGTTATAAAAACATTGACCAAAACCAACTTGGGGAAGAAAGGGTTTATCTTACATTGCCCAGGTCACAGTTCATCACTGAAGGAAGTCAGGGCAGGAGCTCAGGGAAAGAACCTGGAGGCAGGAGCTGAAGCATAGGCCATGGGGGGATTCTTCTTATTGCCTTACTCCCTGGACCAGTGCTCAGCCTGTTTCCTTACACAACATAGGACCATCTCCCTAGAGGTGGTACCACCCAGAGTGGGCTGGGCCCTCCCACATCATTCAACAATCAAAATGCCTCCACAGTCATGGCCACAGGCTAATCCAAAGGAGTAAATCCTCAGTTGAGGTTCCCTCTGTCCAGGTATGTTAAACTGACAACTGAAGCTATCCAGAACAATAAGCCTCCAAAATGCACCAATGTGTCTCTGCTCCAGCAGGACGAAGATAAGGCTTTTGGCTCAGTTAACCCACTTTTTTGCCTTCTAGTTTGATCAGTGCTAGCCCTGCACATCTCAAAATGTACTGAGCTCTGCTGGTACAGGGCTTTTGGTAGAGTGCAGCTTTTGTTTGAGGTATTTCCTTGTGTGGGTTTCGATTTATAGTGGGTTCTGAGGATGCAGATGAATAATAGCTATATAGGGACTGAAGCAAGGTTAAAATGTTCATCATGTCCTGCAAGCCAGCAGCTTAGCTTTGGGGTTTGGTTATACAGTTGGCTGGTATTTCTAATGAGGTACCACAGATACCAAGAACACAGAGGTGCCATCAAGGTTTGCAAGATGGTTGTTGTGATGGTCTAGCCAAGCTGTTTACCAGAGTTCTCCATGAGGTGAGCCCTCACAGGTACAGTGGAGTAGCTGGGTTTCCCAGAAAACAGAATGCTATGGAAATGCTGGGGAAATTGGACAGCTAGCTCTGGTTTCCCTATAGATGGAATGGATACCTGGGTATCCTCTCTGGGTGGTGTTTGCACCAACTTAGGGGAGCTGGAAGCAAAGAGTAGTGTACTCAAAGCAAGACCGGTCCTTCCACCTCACTAGTTCCATTTTCATTCAATTCTGTGGACTTTGGGTCTATTTTCAAGTTTTCAGTTTTTAACAAAGATGGTTAGGCCAGTAAATGGCTGTTAGCTGAGACTTCTGTTGGGGAAATTGAAGCCAAAGATCTTCTTTCTGTTTCCCCACTTTGATGATACCACTTTTTATTTCTTTTTTAAAGATTTATTTTTTATGTGAATGAGTAAACATCCATGTAAGTTTGTGTACCACATGCATCCTGGTACCCACAGAGGCCATAAGAAGGCATTGGATGACCTGAAACCAGAGTTACAGATGGTTCTTAGCTACTATGAAGGTACTGGAAACATAGCCTGGGTCCTCTGCAAGAACATGCTCTGAACCACTCAGCCATCTCTCCAACCCCTGCTTCTTAATTCTTAATTGGTAAACATTAAACTGCTTCAATTTGGAGTCTTGATACAACATATTCCATTTCTATATGCATCTCATCACCCCTGTCCATTCTTTGGTTTGCTGAGTTCTAGTAAAACTTACATACTAGGGCTAGGTCCTACTTGAAGTAGTGTCTCTGTCCAGTTAATTTTCATATACTATTAAGAGCTTGGCAGGGTATTGTGTACATAGCACATACCTTCTCTGCATTTTCATATGGTCTAATTTGCTTGTCTAACTTGTTTTCTTGATTCTGTGGTATAAGATAAGACTTAATGATACCTTCTGGATGAATGAATCACAGTTATGTAGACCAGCCACCTGGAGCATTTTATGTGAAAAAAAACAGCTTAATATAACAATGTTTCACACCTGTAACTGAGAGTTTCTTCTAGTAATTCTAAGATTGAGACCATGCTTACATCAAACATTTGTTTTCTTCATTCACTGCATCTTAGTTTGCAAGACTCATCCCTCTAGATCATATGTCTCTATTTATGCTTAAGTTTTAATGCCTTGAACACAGACTACATACACTTTAGAGATGTCTCACATGCCTACAAGAGTAAGGTCATGAGGTAATTTAGCTTATAAATTTTTATTGCATTTATTTTGTGTGCATGTGTGTTGTGTGTATAAGTCTGTATGTGTGTGTGCATGTACATGCAGGATTATTACTCGTGTGTGTAGTCAGAGAACAACTCACAAAAATTTGTTCTCTCCTTCTACCTTGTATGTCATGGAGATTGAACTTAGGTCATCAGGCTTGGTTTCAAAAGCCTTTACCCACAGAGCCACCTCACTGTCACAGTTCAGCTTATATTTAATAAGTATACACCTATGATACATGTAATCCAGATGCTATAAAAACCTTCCCATCTCCCTGTTTTAATGATGTCACAACAACAAAAAAATTATTTGGTTTGTATATAAAAGAAAAACAGCACAAAGATATATGATATTCAAGGATATATGCATAAACAGAAAGATCCAAGGATATGTCTGTTCTTATTTCATAAATTAAATAAATATTAGATGGGTACATAGATGATATAATGACAGCTAAGTTTGGTTGTCGACTTGACTTGATCAGGAGTCAACTAAAATACAAGGCAGCTAGGCACTCCTGTGAAGGACTTCTGAATCAGAATATTTGAAGTAGGAATTCCCACTCTTTGGGAATATTCCCAACTCAGCCATTTATGTAAACTGTGTGTCCTCTTGAAAAGGGAGAGCACACGATTTCCATAATTTTCCAATGGCATTCCAGTGGTTTCAAGAGCTGACTGGAAGCTTGCTGTGTCTTTGATCCCTGAAACGATTAGTTTTATAGTCATGGTGAAGGTGAGACCTGGAACTGATGACTATATGAGCCATTCTAGATTCACAACAAGGCTGCTTTTGCCTCAGACTTGGCTGGACTCAGAACAAGATCACTGTTACCTCTGAGATGGATTGTTATCTCTTCAGGAAGAGTTCATTATTACAGCCCCAGCTGCAAAATACTGATGCCAGTGTCTGAGCAATATCTGTGCTGAGCCATTTCTGATTTGGGGTAATACCATTCTTACCTTAAGGCCATGATGTTGCTAACCCCAATATGCCCAACTGCAATTATTCCAGAACACTATGATGATGAACATTGACCAACTGTCCACACAGAACTACAAATCCCCTGCCTGCCCCCTCATAAAAAGAAGCCCCTTAGATGCTCTGTGCAGACAGTTTCTCTCTACTCTCTAACCTGCTACAGCTGTGCCTCAGCCTACCTTATAAACTCTATTTCTGCCTTCTTCTTCTGTCTTTGATGAATTTATTCCCAGCTCGAGTATTACCAGTCTGTCAATCTGAGTCCCTAACCTGCCAGAGTGCGGTCCAAATATTTATAAACATCTCTGAGCTGTAAAACTGCCAAGGGTTTTCTTTTGTCTCTGGAGGGAGTTTTATTTATACTTAAGAGTTTAGAGAAAGAACTCTGACTCATCTCCAAAGAAGCATGACACAAAGAAACAGAAAAACCGAGCGGACACATTCTGGTGTAATAATAGCAGGCGATTTCAAAACCACACTTTCTTCAATACATAAAATCAACAAACAAACTTCAGAGTTGAATTGTACCATAGGTCAAATTCTAGTCTTGCAATCCTATGAAACCCTCCTTGTTAGCACATCCCATCCCCCAGTTTTGTTTTGGTAATTGAGTCCATTTCCTTGAATTTGGCATTTTTGCTTTCACTTTCCCCTTCATAGACCTCTTTGAAAAAGTTGCTCTTTTATTTAGCCTTCACCTCCTAAGGTCTCTAGTGAAAAGCTGAAGTTCCCCAGGAAGTTGAAGAAGCAGGCTAATAAGAGTGCACGCTGTGCAGCTGGACTCAGAGGGAAAGCCCAGAGACTCTCCTAAACTCGCCGAAGCTGCTTTCCTCCCAACCCTAAAAGACGTCTCTGCTCCAGGTAAGATGAGACTGGGAGGAAAAGGTTTACAAGAGCCTACTGGCCTCCTCTCAAAAAATAAACCTCTACAAGGAGGCTACAGCTGAGCCAAATGTGGATGGGAGGTCACTTAAAATCCAGGGCTTGTTAGGAGGCGACATGTCTCTTTAGCGTCCACTGGTTCTACTATGTTAAGTAGACTCCAGCAAGGTGGAGTTCACAGTGAGAATGGCGAGAGTTTTAAGGTTGATGCTGTTCTACTGATACCATCTTAGATAATTT
The DNA here is from genome assembly GCF_000622305.1 of Nannospalax galili. Taxonomy (NCBI): domain Eukaryota; kingdom Metazoa; phylum Chordata; class Mammalia; order Rodentia; family Spalacidae; genus Nannospalax; species Nannospalax galili. The sequence continues at coordinate 22,743 of NW_008351457.1, read as the reverse complement.
TACTTAGATATCTAAGATTATCTTAGATAATCTTACTACAGGAGCCAGACAAAAATCTCTCTTTTTGTTGCTGATTTCTACAATCCTTGGTGAATTAAGGTGGGCAACTTGGAATTTGTAAAAGGAGGCAACTTTCCCATTGATACTTTCCCATTGATAATTTTGGAGGTTATAAATCCTTTGCACAGGTATTTTTAATCTTTTTAAAAATATATTTTTTATATTCTTTGTGACTTTGGTGCATATATACGTGTGTGTGAGTGCACCCGTGTTGTGCAATGCCTGAGGAGGTCAGAAGAGGGCATCAGATCCCCTGGCACTGAAATTACAGGTGGGTGCTGGGAACTGAACCCAGGTCCTCTGCAAGAGCAGCCAGCGCTCTTAACTGCTGAGCCATCTCTCCAACCCCACATTATGACGTTTTCAAAATTATCAAATGATCAAGTTAAAGAGAAAATGACAATAATTTTACACACAATGTCTGTAGAGATGAGTACAGAGAGCTCTATGCTTCATGAAGGTGCCTAAACTACCTGAAGTAATTGAAGGTGTGATACAGCTGATGGCTGTAGGGGTGATAGAGTAGTACTAAAACACAGACATGTCAAAATCAGGTAACATAACCAAGTCCCGAATCAGGGGACCAAGTGTCAGATTTGAGAAATGGACACGTGTGAAAACACGAATGCTGCTTCACAGCAAAGATTCAGAACAAGTGAGGGGCTCAGAAGGCTGCGTGTGGGAGGGTGGAGGCTTGCTGCCCAGCGACAGGAGGAAGCCACAGGGGAACCCTGGTACCACAGCCTGACCAGCCCCTACACAAGAACAGGTGTGCAAGAAACCAGGACCGAGACTGGATTGGAAAGGAGTCTGCTGTGGTCTGAATGTGACACTGTCTTCCACGCCCCATGTGTTTGAACTCCTGGTCCCCATCTGGTAGGGCTGTTTGGAAAGTCATAAAACCTTTGGGAGACAGAGCTTTAATGGAGGAAGTGGGCCAGTGGAGACTGGACCTTAATATTTTATAATCTGGTCCATCTTTCTACTGGATCTCTCTGCTTCTTAACTGTAGACACAATGTGATCAGCCACCACATATACCTGCTGCCTCCCTGTCCCCATTATCATGGACTGTATTCTCAACTTCCCTTAAGTTGTTTCTAGTTAGGTAATTTTTCAGAGTGTATGTTTAACACATTCTACTCCAGATGAATGTTTCATATTTCTGTGTAATTAAGACAAAGAAGTTAACACAAACATTAAGAGAAATTTTACCTGAGTTGTGAGATAAAATAATGTGAGAGACATAAAAAAAAGTTCTGTTTTATGGACAAGTTTTAAAAATATTTTGTTTATTTATTTATTTACTTATTTATTTATTCATTCATTCATTATTTATTCATTTACTTATTTTGTGTGTATGAGTGTATTGCTTGATTGTGTCTGAGTGCACTTGTGTCGTGAAATGACCATAGAGGTCAGAAGAAGGTGTCAGATCCCCTGGAACTGAAGTGATAGATGGTTGTTAGCTGCTATGTGGGTGCTGGGGATCGAATCTGGGTCCTCCACAAGAGCAGCAGTGCTGTTAACTACTGAGCCGTCTCTCCAGCCCAGACAATAAGTTTTAAGATCAACTTGTAACAATGCAAGCAGGTATGTCTTTCAGGAGAGTAATTTGGCAATAGTTAATAAATCTATATCCTTTAATCTGTTGACCCAGTAACCTTACCTATAGGAATCTACTCAAAAGTTACACCTTTAAAATATGAAAATGCACATTGATAAGGTTAGTAGAAGTACTCATTGCAATATTGTTAATTACAAGTATTCAAAACCATTCTAAATATCTAAATGAGGAGAGTGGTTGAATGAACTTGTTACAGCCACATAACTGAGTAGACATAAGTCAAAGAGATTGAGGACATTTCCTTTAAAGTAATGAGACATGATCTTCCTGTATCGATACCATATAATCTTCATGTTTGGAAACATGAATAAGAAAAAAAAATACTTTCAGTTTTGGAAAGGAAGTACAAGACACATAAACCAACAACTAGCAAGACTGAGTGTACATACAGGACTCACGGGGATGGGCTGAAAAGAATAGAGACAAAGCTGGAGTGGGAATGGAGAGATAAAATGAAATGACTTTTTTTCCTAATTACATCTTTTGTTAAGTTCTTACTTTTTGAAGGATAGTGTTTCCCATACTCAAAATAGTGACCATACTTAAAGTCACAGGCACACATGAGCATGTGCACACCTTCATGCATGCACCATACTTGCAGTGCACACACATGCAACACAAGCACAAATAAATTTTTAAAATTAATAAAGAAAAGATTGAAGGTTGAATAAATTCAGTCTTTGGAAATATAACTAGGAACTCAAGCTTATATCTAGAAATTGGTAGACAAAAGTTAGTATAGATGCATGTGCTAAGTATTGCATATGTCAAGTCCTCTGGTGAGGACCTAGAAGCAAAGGGCCCATTGTGAAAGTTTGGTGTCTAAATACCATCATGTAGTGAAAGGACCCAAAGCTTTGGAGAAATGCTCAATTCTAGGGCCAACGCAGGGAATGTACGAGCTGGATCTTTGTAGTGGCAGAAAAGAAAATCAAATGGAAGCGCATTAGCCAAAGTCAGGATCCAGGTGAAGTAGCTTCAGTGAACAAATCTGGGACAAGATGAGCAACAAAATAATGACCAAAAGGCACTAAAACCAGGCATGGGTTAATGGCTCAGTGGTTAAAGCACTGGCTGCTCTTCCAAAAGACTTGGGTCTGGTTCCTAGCACCCACACGGTGGATAACAACTGTCTGTAACTCCAGTTCCAAGAAATCTGACCTCCTCTTCCGGCCTCCACAGGCATTGCACACGTGGGTGGGTACATACATGCAGGTAAAACACACACACACACACACACACACACATATATTATATATGATAAAAATAAATAAAAATTTTAAAAGATACTAAAATCCATTGAAAAAATAAGTAGGAGTCTATATTGGTGCCATGGAATTATTTAATGAATTAAAAAATACGGAGAAGTACAGCTCGAACTTACAGTACAGCTTCAGTTTGGAAGTGTGTGGCATGATACAAACAGAAAAATCACCTTTAAGCAAATGCTATAGTGATTAATTTATAATCCTGAATTAATAGATGCTAAAATTAATGGCCCAAACTAATAAAAGTATAAGGTTATGTGTACACACTCAAAAGTGTCTCTCCAAATGTCAATTTATTTTATTTTCCTTGCATTTGTTTTGAAACTTAGAACTCTTTTTGAGTTAGTATACAAAATAATGGATTAGGATATGTTTCACACATGTTATTATTGAGTGTCCCTCATATTTTCCTGCCCACAACTCTGCCATCCTTCCTTGCCTTGTTTCCCTGATCTTCTTCCCCA
>NW_008351457.1:13784-19266 GCF_000622305.1 Nannospalax galili | reverse complement strand
ATATGTGTGTGTGTGTACATTCATATACGTGTGTATGAATATATGTATGTAAATCTAAATTCTATGAGAGTAATGCACGTGATGCTGTGTCTCTCTCCCATGCTCTCTCTTGATCCCCTCTTTCTTCTCTTTAGATATCCTTTGTCATACTTGTTCTTGTAATTTCATGTGTACATATGTTCACATACAGGCATATATGTATAGTAACACAAATGTGAGAAAACATTCAATACCTTTCTGAATCTGGCTTATTTTGCTTAGCACAGTGATTTCCAGTTCCTTCCATTTTTCCTGAAAATGATATAATTTCATTCTTCTTCATGACTGAATAAAACTGCATTTTTTTATATATGCTATGCTTTCTTTTTCCAGTCATCTGCTGATGGGCAGTTGGGCTAGCTGCATAGTGTAACAATAGAAAAGGATATACAAGTATCTCTAACTCACAATCATATATATAAATAAAGGGTTTCTTTTTTCTCACATCTTTGGCAGCATTTTTCATTTATTTTCTTGATGCTAGACATTCTTACTGGAATGAAGTAGTATTTTAATGCACTTTTAACCATGCCTAAGATTATTGAACATATTTTCAAATATTTATTAGCTATCCAAGTGGTAATGTTAATTACAAAATAGTAAGTAGTTCTTCAAAGTAGAGATATAACCAATTTGAAAAAAAATATCATCAGAGTAATTCATGTTATCATGAATCCCTTGATTGGTCAATAAAGATGGCAGAATATCAATACTGTGACCTTCTTGTGCAATATGCAGCAATATATTTTCAAACTAATAATAGGAAAACAAAAGAAAATATAAACTTGAGAGATAGTCTACAGAATAACTGGCTACCTGTACTCTTCTAAAATGCCAAAATAATGAAAGACAAAGAAAAAGACCTATTGAAGATGAGAGAGAGCTAAAGAGACTAATAAGCACTATAAACACTAATAAGGAATCTTGGATTAGATCATGCAACAGTAAAGGACATTCATGGAAAGCTGATCAAAAGGGTAGTTGTAACACGTGTAGGCTCACTAGGAGAACCGTAGACATAGGGAAGCTTGGTTTCCATCATTGGATTGTGGGTATGTAAGATGTCAGGATTTACTAAGCTGGGGAAATGGTATTCAAGAACTCTTTGAGGGGCTGGAGAAATGGTTCAGTTGGTTAAGAGCTCTGGCTGCTTTTCCAGAAGCCCTAAGCACCCACATGGCAGCCAACAACCACCTGTATCTCCAGTTCCAGGGGATCTGATTCCCTCTTCTGGTCTCCATGGGCACTGCATAACATGGATGTACTTACATACATGCAGGCATAGCACTCCTACACATAAAATAAAAATTCAAGTTTTAAAAAATATTTTAAAACAAACTGAATCTATCACACAACTTTTCTGGGTATCTATCAATTTCAAAACAGTTACTTTTTAAATAGAGACAGTGGACCACCTTATAAGACATTCATTAAGGCCCCCAGGACTTTTAGAAATGTCTAAAGAACAAACTTAAAGAATAGGAGAAAATTTTAATTCACATTATTTTCATTTCAGCTGACTAGAAGTTGTTTTCCATCTTATCTTTTCCTTAGAGATAAAAGAATACCCTGGACATGTCTTCACAGATCAACATGTCAGAACCCATGTGCCTCATTGAGAACTCAGATCAGCAGCTACTGGTCAACCAAGAAGCTCTGAAAATCTTGTCTACAATTAAACAGAAGGTGGTGGTGGTGGCCATCGTGGGCCTCTACCGCACAGGAAAATCCTACCTAATGAACAGCCTGGCTGGGAAGAAAAGAGGTGAGCAAAACTGTTGAGGGTCCTCTCTGTCCACCCACGATGTCAACAGCAAGCAGAAGAGGGGAAAGTTAGAGGGAGGAATAGGGAAGGATAACTCATCCATCAGTGGATTTTCTTTTCGTTGTATCAGAGCCCACTCACTGGTTCTTTAAACACTGCCATTACTTCCCCATATTTAGTATAGTTTAATGGAAAAAACAAATTCATAGAGAAAATTAACTTACCTAAAAATGAACTATTAAACATTTACTGGATATTTAGGAAGAGCAAGTTTCCATCTCTAAGGTAGAAATGAATGTATTGCTTAGTATTGGATAGTCTAACTTCTCTATTTCTAGGCCAGTAATTAAAACCAATACTACAGCTTTTACTCTTTTAAATGTAAGTATGGGGGCTAGAGAGATGGCTCATGGGGCTGTTCTGGCAGAAGACCTGGGTTTGAATCCCAGCACCCACATGGTGGCTAACAACCATCTGTAACTCCAGTTCCAGATCCCACGTCCTCTTCTGTCCTCTGTGGGCACTGCATGACGTGGGTGCACTCACACGCATGCAGACATAACACTCATGCACATAAAATAAAAATAAAATTAATAAATGTAAGTATATTAATTTTTAACTCAATTTGAGGAAGCATCCAGTATTTAATCACTCTCTTTCCAATTCTGGTTTGCAGGCTTCTCTCTGGGCTCCACAATACAGTCTCACACCAAAGGAATCTGGATGTGGTGCGTGCCCCATCCCAAGAAGCCAGGCCACACCCTGGTTCTGCTTGACACCGAGGGCCTGGAAGATGTTGAGAAGGTAAAACAGAAATCTTTCAGGTTCTTTTTGAGAGCGGTCCACAGCTCACCTTGAGCTCTTGTCTCCCATCCTTGATTCATGCTCAACTTACTTGGCGTGAGAACTGAGATTGGACACAAAGTTCAATTGATTAACAATGAATCAACTTTTAAAATAATAGCTAATGATATTTTTATCATTTTTACATCATAGCACAATGTTTAGGTAAGACTATTAACAGCACCCCCAAATTTGACTGTACATTTTACAAACAGGACTGGCTATTAGTGTGGGCCCATGGAGATGCTAATAATGGTCATAGCCATACAGCACTGTCAGTGAGAAGGAACATGTATGATCTGGCAATACATCTTTGTTCATTGAGGATCATGTGTCACTACCCTTTCCAATCTAGGACACACAAAACTCTTATTAGGAGCTTATTTTCACTAGTGCTAAAATGTTCCTCACCATAACATGTTCTGAGAATGGAACAGATCACAAAGTAAGGACTGAATTTTAGATGACCAAAATTACAACTTTTAAGTGCAAATGTCCTTCATGTTCCCATGTACATGTTTGCAAGATGTCTTATATAACATGAATTGAACATTCATAAAATCATTGCAGAGGTGGAAAAAAAATTGCATAATGGAAGTGACTTGCCCATGCTGACATAGTGTATTGGAGACAGAGTAAAAAGGCTGATCTTTGCCTCTCCGTGTGGATGAACAGTCACTTAGTCACTCTTCCTTATGCTTCTGCACTGACCTACAGGGAGACAACCAGAACGACTGCTGGATCTTTGCCCTGGCAGTCCTCTTCAGCAGCACCTTCATCTATAACAGCATGGGAACCATCAATCAGCATGCCATGGATCAGCTGCAGTATCCTTTTATTGTGGTCAAAAACAGCCCTAAACCTAGAAGAACAGCTTCATTATTTTACCAACAGACAGGCAGGCAAGACAGTGGGATCCCTAAATCCCTTATTTACAAATCCCATTATGTTCAACATCTGGATTTGCCCAGTCCCCTTAAGTTCAAACTTCCCAGATCATATATGTCTTTACACACAGTCATACACTGCTCAGAACATCACTATCTGACTTAGTCTCTACATATGTCCAAATCTTCAACAGTTACAGCCACTTATTCTTTTGCCATCAAGAAGACCTGTGTGGAAGCCAGTACCCTCATACTGCACTGCCTTTCTTTGCAATCTTTTATCAGCCATCTGGTCAACAAGCATTCTTTTGCTAAAAATATTAACCCCTACTCTTTCGGAGACTAGTAAGTAACTAACAGATACTGATCTGCATCGTTTTTCCTCAGTTCTTTCACCATCTCACATTTTCCTCTGCCTTCCCAGGTCTTTGTCATTTCCATGAACTTCAAGCATTACACTGTATTTATTCTCCTATTACTATGTCCAGTGAGCAGTTACATTATTTGATTTCTTAGCAGCATTTCATAAATTGGTCACTTAGTCCCTTCTGAACTGCTTTTTCTTATGTCTAGAATGCCATAATTTTCTAATTATCTACCTTCCCCTCTGGCAAATTTTTTTCCTTTACTTTGCTATGTCCTTTCCTTCTTGTGGCCTCTGAATCTGCATTAGTTACTGGGCCTCTTTCTTTCTTATTACCGCCATCAGCTGCCTCCAGGATTTCTGTAGTATCTGTATGTCAGTCACCATCAAGTTCCTATTTACAATTATAACCACGTTCAAGCTTTTACATCTTCACATAGCTGCATAAGAGATAATTCAATCTCAAAGTTACAACCTTTCCCATTATAGTGATGCCCACATATTCTACAAAGTTTCTGTCATCACAAAAATAAAAATTTTAAGAAAATGCCGTTTTGGGGGGACTGGGAATATGGGTCAGTGGAAGAGTGCTTTTTAAACTTATTAGTTTTAGTTTGTGTATATGAGTGAAATTGCTCTTAGAAAAGCAAACTTTAGGAGCTGGAGAGATGGCTCAGTGGTTGAAAACACTGGTTGTTCTTGCAGAAGACCTGGGTTCAAATCCCAGTACCTACATGGCTACATGGTAGCTAACAGCCATCCATAACTCCAGTTCCAGGGAATCTGATATCCTCTTCTGACCTTCATGGGCACTGCACAACATAGGTGCATTTACACACATGCAAGCAATACTCATACTCATAAGATAAAAAATAAAAATTTAAAAAGGAAAAGAAAACTTATCAAAGGAAAAATAAGGTTTCCTTAGGAAACTATAAACGACATTAATATTATTGTATGATATGGACTTTATGCTCTGTGTATGTTTGTATCGTCTAAATTTTTACCTGGATGCATGTATTGCTTCATAAAGAAAAAAAAACTACAACCCCCCCCAGTAATCTTCTTGATGATTCTTTCCCACATATTCTAGAAATTATTAGTCAACACATGATTTCAGCTCCATTAACAAAGTTATTTCCCTAGACCACCCTCACCATCTCCTCCACAGTGATTCCCTTCCCAAGTGTTCTTGGTTGTCTTCTCAAATATGAGACTATTCTTCTCTCATACTCATAAATGCGGTTGTACTCTCCAGATGAAAAATTGCTGTATCTGTCTTCTGTGCATTCCAAATCTACCAGCAGCTTCCCACTTAGTACAAATCAAATTTGAAACTTCTTGTTTAGCCTTTAAAACCTACATGTCCTGACCTCTATTTCTGTTAGGGCTTCTATCCTACCACACTGGACATCATAATCTATATTAGATAGACTCATGTTTTCCTGTCCAATGGTTTGTTGGTGACTTGACTTAAGTCTGGGATATTCTTCCACTGGAGTTTTCATGCTTGGTTCCATGAAAATGAACCAACCATTTATAGTGCTGCTACTGTAGAACCTCAGTGAGTACATGAGCTCCCTG
>NW_008351457.1:10860-12472 GCF_000622305.1 Nannospalax galili | reverse complement strand
AAAGAGAAATCAAAGAAAAAAAACTAGGGGTAAAGATGTGGTTTCTATCTTTATTGCAGCATAGCACAACCAAAAGGTACTTTAGTACTAAAAAATAAAATGCGGAGTGATAAGTAGTAACTCACATAATAAAAACAAAGACTGTCACAAGAAAGCAAGAGTTCTAAATAGGATGGATATAATTATATTCGGACATAGAGAACACTTATTTGAAGTTAAATGTTCTGAGGACTTGAAAATAGGTAGGAGATGTCCATAAGAACAGAAAGTAGTTTCACTGGATGAAATAAAAATGCCTAAAACAGGACACAACTGTGCAACTTCAGGGAAATGAAAGAGATATGACTGGGAAGAAGAGAGTGGATGAAGGGTTCTCTCAGGAGAGTGGAGAGGGATGGTGAATACAGAGGGATGGTATTCTGAGGGACCAGAAGAAGGTTTCAGGAGGTTACAGTTGATTCTAAACTTTATACGAGGATTTAGGGGACTCTGGGGAGCAAGGTAAATTTTCATATATAACGGGCTGAGCATTGTGCATACAACCCATTGGATTTTACAAGGAGGAGGTTTTCCTGGGATATGATGCTTTCAGGCCTGCAGTCAGCAAAGTTCTGAGCAAGCCTGTCTGATTTGATAATCTATTTGTAGATTCGTGAAAGAATATCTGGGTAGATCCATTTATATAGACTAGACCCTGGACTAGTAACCTTCACCACTAAAAAGGAAAAAGCATAGCTTTCTCTGGCCATTTTCATCAATCAAGAGGGACAGGAAAAGAGAGCGTATGGAAGGGAAGAGGGGATTAGAAAAATCAAAGAGGAGTAATAAAGGAACGAGATGTAACATTATGTCCCTCCTTCTCCAAAATTTACTGTGAGCCATTCAGTTCAACACCTATCTTTGGAACAAATGAAAGAGAATGAAAAAGACGGTTTAATCTCCTCTGGGCCTTGATATGAATAAATTATTACATTGCTATTCTTTCTCAGAGAATCTTGAAGACTGTACAGGGTACTCTGTCTACCAACTGATAGACATTACTTATTTAAATTCCCTTTTGTAGGTCTACAGTGCCTAGTGCTGACGTATGTCAACGCCATCAGCAATGGGGAACTGCCCTGTATGGAGAATGCAGTCCTGACTTTGGCCAGGATAGAGAACTCAGCTGCGGTGCAAAAGGCCATTGCCCACTATGACCAGCAGATGAGACAGAAGATGCAGCTGCCCACAGAAACACTCCGGGAGCTGCTAGATCTGCACAGAGTTGTTGAGAAAGAAGCCATTGAAGTCTTCATGAAAAATTCTTTCAAGGATGAAGACCAAAAGTTCCAGAGGGAATTAGGGGTATGTGCGGTGTCCTATATTACGAAAGGCAAAACAAAACAAAACAAACAAACAACAACAAAAAAAAAACCCTGGCTGTTCCTGAAAAATTTTCTCCTTAGTCTCCAAAGAAGTCACACTCAGTGATGTGTATAGTTTTGCAACCATTATTAAAAGATCAGATGGGGGGAATGGATAGGGGTGCTGACAGCACAGTGGACAGTGGCAGGGATAGCAGAGTATGGAGGCTCGAGTGGGAGAGGAAGGCTGTCTACCTGATGAGTTTGTA
>NW_008351457.1:5970-10810 GCF_000622305.1 Nannospalax galili | reverse complement strand
ATAGTCATGTATATAGAGATTAGAAATGCATGTGAATACATCTCAATGTCAATAGCCTTGGAATGAATTTTTCTGTATGAAACTGTGTGTTTTGACAACGAAGTGGAGATCTTTTTTAAATGTTGGAACCTCATTTAATTTTATGTCTTATAGAGTTTATAATGAGTAAAAGATTATATAAGTGTAATAATTCATCTGTAAACATAGAAATGTACAGCCAATTTTGAAAGAGATGTACCCTAGCTCAGAAAAAGTTATTGAATAGGTTAATGCTGTTGTAATGAAATGCTTCTTTTAATTAAAATTGAAAAAAAGATTAGATTCTTCTGGACTTGATCTGGAAAGCATGGCACCAAAATTAGCCAAGTTTTCAACAATCCATTCTTGTTAATTTCCCTACTATGGATTCCATATTCTCAGCCACTGAGTGAATTATACAACTGCTTTTACAAAAGACTATTTTATTTTTGATAATGTAATACTTTTATTCAGTGAGAATGTCATAGAGGCATACAATGTATTTTGATCATATTCATCCTTAATTTAGTTTTCATTGCTAAAGACATTTTTTCATGTTCTTTGCTAACCTGTGGAACTTAAATTCTTTTTTCAATAATCCTAATAATTTCTTGTTTTTTATACATTAATTGATGAAGAAAAAAACCTCAAAACATGAAGAAAAAGAAACCAATAACAAGACTATTTGAAAATATTTCTGCCATTTGATCAATGGCAATCCTCTGATTAGGAAGGAGGAATTTCAAAGCGGTACATGGCTATATTCAGAGGTTATAGTGAAACTGAGCAGCCAATGCTAATAGGAAGCTGCATGTTGCCAAGTTAAAAGAGGTAAAATTCTTGGTTGCTAAACTATTTCGTGCTGTGATATAGATAAATGCACGGTTTCATTATGCTTTGTACCTGCTGAAATGCCGGTATCCCATCTTCCATTAGCTCTACACTGAGAAAAAAGCATGGAAGTATTCCCATATTAAAGTCAGTAGGCTTATTACTCATATGGATTCACCAGAAGCTGCTGAGATTGGTGGTGTTACCCTTGCCTTGTGGGGAAGGAATCCTTAGTCCACTAACGTTTAGGTCATGAAACCACAGAGCGGTGGGTTCGGGAAGTCCACACAGGCTTACTTTGCTCTAATTTTTGTAATCTGAACTATTCCTGAAATTAGAGATTTGAAAAAAAAAAAAAGGTTCTTATGAAATAGTGTCTGTGCTTTGAGAGTCACTCTATGAAATTGGAAAGGTATCGGGACTTAGGGAATCAAACTTGAAGTGACAAGTTCTCCAGCCAGCCCCCTCCTCAGATGCCTTAGGCTCTCACAGTGAGGTGAAGGGTGCAGTCCCACTTAGGTGTTTTCCAGTAGTCTGTGTGCTTCTCCTCCTCCTCTTAATCATCTGTGCTGTTTTATCCTTGCACAGGCCCAGTTGGAAGGAAAGAGAGATGTTGTTATCAAGAAGAACGAGGACGTGTCGTCGGATCGCTGCTCAGCCTTGCTGCAGGATATTTTTGCTCCTCTGGAAGAAGAAGTGAAGCAGGGGGCATTTTCTAAACCAGGGGGTTACTATGTCTTTCTTCAGAAGAAACAGGAACTGGAGAACAAGTATAAGCAGGCTCCTGGAAAGGGGGTACAGGTAAGCTATGTAGTTAGTACCACTCCTAGGGACTTGCTGGGGAGTCTTTCAAATGCCACTGGGAAGAAGGAAGGTGGCTGTGAGGATGGTGGACAGTGCCATTGTCTCACCCTGGTCCAGGCAGAGAACCAACCATGAGATGTACAGCAGCTTCCTTCTTGGAAGCACAAGTGGACTCAGAATTTATTCATCTGGTCATCCAACAATGGTTCACTTTCTCTGTGTGTCAAGTACTTCTCTGGTTGCTGTAGACAAAAAGAATTTTTTTAAGAAAGGAAAAACTAGGTAAAGGCATGTTCCTTCAGAGTACTTACAAGAATTTAGCAATTCTAAGCTTGTTGACAAATAATTATAGTGGCAAAGAACCAACCATGAGATGTACAGCAGCTTCCTTCTTGGAAGCACAAGTGGACTCAGAATTTATTCATCTGGTCATCCAACAATGGTTCACTTTCTCTGTGTGTCAAGTACTTCTCTGGTTGCTGTAGACAAAAGGAATTTTTTTAAGAAAAGAAAAACTAGGTAAAGGCATGTTTCTTCAGAGTACTTACAAGAATTTAGCAATTCTAAGCTTGACAAATAATTATAGTGGCAATGGCAGTTATCACTTAGATTGCCCTCACCATGCTCTATAAGTTCATTCACTGAGTTCTCACATCAACACTATAAAGTGTGCATCATTAATATGCCCATAAAAGCAAAGGAAATTGGGGCAGAGGGCAGTACAAGGACTCTCCTAAGATGATACAGGTATTGAGCATTAAGACTTGCATGGAAGCCGGGCATGATGGCGCACGCCTGTAGTCCCAGTGAGTTCCAGGATAGCTGAGGCTACGGGGAGACCCTGCTTCAAAAAGACAACACCACCAACAAAAAAAGACTTGTGTGGAACTCCAGCTAACATCATCTGTGTCTTCCTGTTCTAGACTTCTCTACTACAGTAATAGGTGTTAGGACTAGGTCTGATTATATAGTATTCAAAAATAGCAATGTGTTTAAAATGGCTAAATGCTATTTCTTCTGAGCGAATAAGTCAGGGAGAATGAACCCATTGTGCTATGGTGGCTCAACCATCATCTTGTTCTGAGGGCTCCTCTTTGTCCATCCCCAGAACCTTAGTCCATGGACCCCATCTTCAGGCTGACTCTGTGCTCGATGACAGCTACTAAAGATTCAGCCCCTATTTCAATTTTATAGCTTGTAAAAAAGGAGAGGAGAAAAGAAAGGCAAAAGGATTGTACGTCAACTCCCTTTAAAGTTTCTAAGATATACCACATTACCTGTCTCTCTCAAGAACTTAGTCACCTATGTATATTCTAGCCTTACAAAAGATATGCACACAAAACAACATTTTACCATGTTGATATCAGATAAGGTAAAGATTCTTCAAAGAATTTAGACAGAAAGAAAAATGGCTATGTAAGGAATGAAATTTTGGACAACAGAAAATAGCTCATAAGAGTAAACTGATGCATATTTCAGGGATAGCAAGAGAATTGATGCTCTTGGAGGTGGTGGGCAGAGAAACGGCCAGCAAAAGACAATCACAGGGCAGATGCCAGATAAGGGACTGTCTTGGTGGACACTGAAAAAAAGACTTGATATTCATTTGGATGAGTTAGAAAGTCAGTAAAGATCGTTGAGTAAAAGCATTATATGACCTTTCTTAAAATAACATGGCAAAATTCTGGCTTCTATTCATCTCCAAAAATGCCCCTGTAGTGGGTGTCTGTAGGTCTTCATATACTTGTGTAGTCCTACCTTTGAATCTCAGTGGGCTTGTGAGTCTCTGGACCAAACAAATCAGCAGATGTGACATTGAATGACACTGGATCAAGGTTCCTGTGGCCTCACTGGAGGGCATTGCCCTGGAAGACCAAATCATATTTCTGACAGGCATGCCCCCAAGCTAGGTGGGGTGGAGGCCCTGACCACTGTAGAAGTGGCTAGCCTAACATGCTGGGAGGGAAAGTCTGTGGTTCCCTAGCTGGAAAAGTGAGAGATGAAACACTGGAGGAGGAAGGGGAAGAGGAGGAGGAGGAGGAAGAGGAGGAGGAGGAGAACAAGTTACTGAAAAAGTTAAGAGAATTAGAAAAGATCATATCTAAGGGAGAAATCCCCAGGCCAATGTTAGGTCTGTTAAACTTGAAATGCTGTTTGAATTGTTACATAGCTGACAACATTAATTTGAAATAAAAACATAAAAAACATATTGCATGGTTTGCCTTCAACTTACGCTATACATCTAGGCAGAAGAGATGCTAAAGAAGTACTTCGAGTCCAAGGAGGATGTGGCTGCTACACTGCTAAAGACTGATCAGTCCCTCACAGAACAGGAAAAGCAGATTGAAGGTGAGAACAGCTGCAAGCACTCCGGATGCGGTACTGCTCTTGCTTGACATCTTGTTTAGCAATGTTGGTCGATACAGTGTCATCACTGCAGAGAAGGAACCCCAAGTGCCATTCTTAGTTTCTTGCTAGTTTTTTCTTAACTGCTATGTGTAGCCATCTCTCTGTTTGCTAAGAGGTTATCCCATGCAAAAATTGCCATGGGAACTTTTCTCAATGATGTGAGAATTTTTAAAGGTGGATAAAAGGCAACAGTAGTTCGCAGAATTTAATCTTGCATTCTTGCTTTTCGTACTCAGTGGAACGGATAAAAGTTGAAGCTGCAGAAGCTATGAATAGAGAGTTGCAAGAAATGCAAAAGAAAACTGAGCTGCTGATGGAACAGAAAGAGAAGAGTTACCAGGAGCACGTGAGACAGATGACCGAGAAGATGGAGCAGGAAAGGGAACAGTTAATGGCTGAGAATAATAAAACCATATCTCTTAAACTGAAGGTATTTGATCACATCATCTCAATAAGTTCCTGGGTCCCAGTAAAACCAAAAGTTTGTCAGAAGACTGAACCCACACCACACATACACCAAGAAAAGGTGTTCAGGCCTCCGAAAGTAGAGTGAGCCAGCCAGGTGCTCTGTTAGTTTTCATTCCTTTTGCCACTTTTATCCCTGACCACTTCTAGTTATTAAAGTCTGTTTATTACTGGATGAAACTCTTTATGAGGCTATCAATAAACAGTGGCCATGAATTGCTAGGTACTGCTTTCTCGTGTTTTCTACTTATTCTCATTTAACACCTCAGGAACCATGATTTTGTTTCATGCGAGATCAGAAAAATTGCACTTT
>NW_008351457.1:3568-4969 GCF_000622305.1 Nannospalax galili | reverse complement strand
TACAAAAGAAAATTCTGGGTATATTTTTTCTATCATATACATATCTTTCCAGTTATTCTCAAACCCATGCTGGTAAACAATTCAAGGATTTACTTATGTCTAAGATAAGACTGGCATATTGTGAGCATGGGAATAATCTGACAGAGCTGCGTATATCCAGGGGACACCGTGGTGTTTTACCTCTGCCAAGTGGTCCTTGGATCTCGTGCTGCCTAAAAATAAAGGGACTCTTGTACACTCTAGATGGCTCCAAGTGCAGACACTAGGCAGTTCTCAATGTGCAAAGGCTGCATGGCTACAGGATCTGTAGGCATTGATAGGACCACCGGGCAGTAGAGGAGGAAGATAGCCCCCACCCCACCCCCGTGCAGAATGCGTGTATTATGTGTGGCAGTTCTGTCTTCCCCGTTTCATAGGCCCTCTTGGCCTGCAACATGCCCAGACCAACCGTGTTTCTCTTTTATAACCTCCTTTTCTTAACTCCCAGAACGAATTCCTTTTCATTCCTCTGAGGGTTATGACTTATGACTACAATCCTGCAAAACCTGAAACCCATCTCCATTTTTCTTTCTGTCTCCCCACTGTGACATCATATCTTGGAAGTCTCTTAGGATAACAGAAGCAGAAGCTAATAAAATCATTAATCCACTGGTACTGTTTCAGAATGTGTATCATTCGTGGCTCCTTAAGGAAGATAACAGAATCTTCTTGTAAATTTAATTTAAAAGTTGCTTAATTTTAAGACCATTAAAAAGCACACAGGAACTGCAGGATGTTGAGGGTGTCTATTCTGTATCTGTTCTGTTCAGAGTAATTTAAACATCCAAAGATATGTTGAAGTCAAGGGTCTCATCACTCCTGTGTGAGGTAAAATATAAAATGCTTTTTGTAGAAATTTTTTTTGGTACTGGTATCAAGCCCGGGGCTTCAGCTAAAACCCTTCTCATCATACATTTCTTACAGAATAACAGAGCTGTTGGCATAACGTTTCCTCAATATAGGTTTGAATACAAGCTGATAATATGTGTGCTTGTAGAAATAGCTCAGTATCTGCAGCTTAGAAATCCGGAATCAGGTATGTTTATCGTTTCTTCTATATAGATTTGAATACAAGCTGATAATATGTGTGCGTGTATAAATATCTCTCTATCTGTAGCTTAGAAATCCGGAATCAGGTATGTTTCCCTTTTGTGTGTGTGTGTGTGTGTGTGTGTGTGTGTGTGTGTGTGTGTATGTGTGTTAGCTCAGATGCAAGGTTTTAAGTGCTATTCTGTAGGCCTTACACCAGGAGAGTTGAACATCCCTAGCATGTGAAGCCACAATTTTGGAAACTGAAAGCTAAGTTAATTTGTGAACTGGTTCACACATTGATGCTTTTCTTTTTTCAGGCTCACTATGTAG
>NW_008351457.1:0-1601 GCF_000622305.1 Nannospalax galili | reverse complement strand
AGATATTAGAGACGCATGTGCAAACATCTAAGTGTTAGTAGCATTAAAAATGAGTCTTTCTGTAGGAGATAGTATATTTTAAAATGAAATGGAGATCTTTTTTAAAGGTTAAAGGGTCATTCAATTTTTATGTCTTACAGGGTTTATACTGAGTTCAATATTGTATAACTGTATTAATTCAGCTGTGAACCTAAAAATTTAAAGCCACTTTTGAAAGAGATGCATCTTGGCTCTGGAAATTGTTACTGAATATATTAATGCTGTAATGAAATGCTTCTTCTAATCATGTTATTATTAAACAAACAATTTTTTAAAATGTGGTGTCTCCATTTTCCTGCTCCACTTCACCAAGACACATCAGCTCACGTTCATGATACCTTCAAACTAAGCCCATGGAGGGGGTCGGAGAAATGACTTCACACTTAGGAGCACTGGCTGTTCTTGCAGAGGACCCACATGGTGGAATACTTACATACATGCAAGCCAATAAGCTCATACACATAAAATAAAAATAATCAAAAAATTTAAAAATATTTTTTAAAATTGTGCACATGGATTGAAGGAAAGAAAGCCTTCACATGATTCTCACACACATTGCTGATCCAGAGCAGGAGTCCTCCGGGAGTGGTTTTAGATACTGCACCTTGAAGGATCTGAGTTCTCTGCAAATCCGCCTGCTAGAACTTCCCCGGGGCAATCTCCTACTGCTGTCCTTTTCTGACTGCTTTCCTCAGACCCACTCTGCTGTGATTGACTCCAAAGGTCAGTGAGGACAATTCCTCATGGCAAGTGTTTCTCTTAGGAAGAACCATTCCAGGAGAAAACTCCTGTGCACGTGCTTAGCCATGGAAAGCACCATGGCCCCAAATCTAATCATCCTCCCTGTTCCACCGCAACCCACTCTACCCAATCTCTTATGTTAGAAGTGTGAGTCAAGTTACCAGTTCTGGTGCCCTCATGTACTGGGGAGCACTTAACATCTTGGGAAAATATCTCTAAAGTCCCCAAGTTTACTGAGTTTGCAAAGAGTGAGAGAGCATTGCCCACATTGCTCTCTAAGAGTGTGAGGAGAGAGAAGAGGGTATGCTAACAGTGTACTCCAATGATTCTCTATAGGGAATTTTCTGCCAGTCTTTTCTGATCACTCTCACACCGCTTCTTACACACCTCACATGTAATGGAATGTGGTAGAAAATCTACAGAAAGTTTCACAATTTCTTAGTCATATGCTTCTATGAAAGGAATAACCAAGCTGTCAGTGCTGGAAGGTAAATCTACAAGGTTACAGTACCAGAGAATTCTAGTCCAGTTCTGAAGAATGAGAAGCTAATGAGATTAGGGGCTAGAGAGATGGCTCATATAAATGAGTCATATAAATGAGATATATGACTCCTATAAATGAGATGGCACATATAAAGACCACACAGAAACACACAAAGACACAAATATACACAATTTAAAAGTAAAAATAAACTTTAAAAATGACAAAGAGGTATTTGTGTTTAAAGCAGTTACACTCATGTGTACATATAGATACGTAGGTACGTGAGCACACACACATAATTTTTCAAAAGAAACAGTAATTTTAGACTCAATTTGTA
>NW_008351456.1:0-226 GCF_000622305.1 Nannospalax galili | reverse complement strand
TTGAAGTTATTGATTTATGAACAATCCAAAGGTCCTCTTTTGATATTTAATGATTCTACCCATTTCTTTCTTCTTTTTTTTTTTTTTTTACAACTTCATGGATCTATAGTGGACCCTCTTAAAACAGGGGGCAGACACTAAATGGAATGAGTGGAGGAAAGAAAGATGGCCATTTATAATCGGGGATAGTGGGTTGTAGAGTGGGAGGCATCTAAGCTGTGAACAC
>NW_008351455.1:1222378-1228221 GCF_000622305.1 Nannospalax galili | reverse complement strand
TGATGCTTTTTTAAAACATCATATTTCATAATAGTTTACTATTGTAATGTTTTGATTTGGTAATGTTGATATTGCATCACTAATCCTGCCAGAGTTTCATTTAGACAGTAATTTATAATTCAAATTTATGATTCATTTAAGAAGCCAAAACACACACTGGAGAAAAGACAACATGTTTTACAAATGGTGCTGGACAAACTGGTTAAGGGCATGTAGAAGATTGGAACTTAAGCTGTGCGTGGTGGCACATGCCTTTGATCCCAGCACTTGGGAGGCAGCAGAGGCAGGCAGATCTCTGTGAGTTTCAAGGCCAGCCAAGTCTACAAAGCAAGTTCTAGGTCAGCTTGGACTACAGAGAGACCCTGTCTCAAAAAGACCAAAAAAAAAAAAAAATTGAAACTTGATTCAATATACTTTTATTTCTTTATATTGTTTTCTCAGTATTTTTCTTCTTGATTATAACATCAGCAGGGTCTCTGATACAATATTGATATGATAACATAATTTTGTTCTTTTAAATTTTTCAATTGAATTTTTGTGATTTTCATACAATATAATTTGATAATATTTAGATTCCCCTCCCCTTATTGTGTCTAACTCCCCAACTCCATGCTGGGATTTTGTCTGACTTGAACTTGAGTAGATCTGTACATGCTAATGCAATTCCTGTGAGTTCATATGTGCAACTGCCCTGCTGTCTGAAAAACACAATTTCACTGTAGTCATCCAACACCTCTGACTCTTAACAATCTTCATGCCCTCCTCTTTCACAGTGCTTCCTGAGCCATGGGTGGGTGAGGTTTAATACAGTCTCTTATTCTCTAAAACTTTGCAGTGTTCTTTCTATCCCCCTGTTCCACTATGTTCCATGAGCCTTAGATATAGAGGTTCCACTGTAGATATGTCACTTAGGGCTGGGTATCATTCAGACATATGTTCTCTGTGTGTGACCAGTTGTGGAGCTCTGTAGTAGCCTCCATCTGTTGCAAAAAGAAGCTCCTTTGATGAGTGGTGTACAGTATACTTGTCTATAAATAATAAGGATCCATATTTGACATACAGTAAGAAATTTTATTTGTCTAGAGATATGACAGAGATAGGATTTTCTCTAGGATCTATGACCTCTCCAGCCATGTGTATTTGGCTATATTTACAGTGCCATCCATGAGTTCCCTCCCATTGAGAGGGCTTTAAGTCCAATTAGATAGCTGGTAATTACCCCCTAGATAAAAATGCCACCACCCCACCAATAGAGATGGTTTGCCATGCCAGCCGTTGTGGTTATTAGGCTTTACAGCTGGGTTGAACTGTTGATTTATTTTTCCCTTAGAGCTAGTCTTCATGGAGAATGCTTCCAGGTTTCAGCTCCATTACTCCACATCCTGTGTCCAAAGTATGTCCTGTCTTCAACTATAGGGTCTTACCTTCAAGTTCTGAGAGGTAATCAAGGACTGTTGCAATAGCCTGTGTTATTTTTGGAGGCTCCTAGTCTATCTACCCTAGCCAACAACTTGAAGGGAGCTTTCTTCTGTCTGGCACTGTATTTCTTGTTACATAGCCTTCAGGTGTACACATGCCCTGATGTTCAGATATTTTGTGTGAATTTTTCATGGGGGGTTGAGTTAATACATTTCCCTCTATTTATTCACACCACCTGAGTTTTATTTATCTCTCTACTCTCTCTCCCTGTCTATCCTCCCTCCCCAATTAAAGTCCCCCATTTTCCCCTTGACAATACGTGTCTCCTATTATTGCTCTCTCTTGGTCTTCCCATGGTTCCGTGTATGTCCTTCCCTCTTCCATTCCCAGTTGAATATCCTCATTTTCTCCCATTTCCCCCTTGGTAACATCTTTTTCCTGCTCTCCCCCCTCTCTCAGGCTTTTTCTTTCTCTTTATGTCAGTGCTTCCTTTCCATTTTCCTGGCTCCTGCTGTTACATCAGGATATATACTCACATATAAGGGACTGGTGCAAAGATCTACAGATGAAGGACAACATACATTGATTGTTTTTCTGAGTCTGTGTTACTTCACTTAGTATAACAATTTCTACTTCTCTCCATTTACTTGAAAGTTCCATTGTTTCATCATTCCTTACCATTGAATAGAACTCCATCGTGTATGTCTACCACATTTTCATTATCCATTTGTCAGTTCAGGGACATTTATGTTGTTTCCATTTCTTACCTACGGTGAAAAGAGCAGCAAAAAACATGGATGCACAGGTATCTCTACAATAGGATGAGTCCTTTGGGTACATGCCAAGGAGTAGCATAACCAGATCATATGGTAGATTCATTTTTAGTTTTTTTTTTCTTTTTAAGAAATTATTAATTTATTTGTTTTATTTCTTTTGGGGGGTTGTTGTTTTGTTGGGGGTTTTGTGTGTATGTTTTTATTTTTTTGGTTCTTTTTTTTCTGAGTCAGTATTTCTTTTAATTAGTAAATTTATTTAAAATATACCATGGAAGTACAATGATAATTACGGGACAACAAAAGATAGAAACAATACTGTTTTCCTTCAAAAGAAAACATTACTATACATGCAAAGAATTTAAGAAGTGATCATTTTCACTCTTGAATTTAACTGATATTGAGTGAATGCAAAAGATAATTATGTGCTTTTTAATTATTTACCACAATTTCAGAAAAACTCTGAAAGTAACATTCTTTTTTAATAATTTATTGAGAATTTCATACAGTGATATAAGCATATAAGGTGTTTTGATCAAATCCATGCCCACTCCCCTCCAACTCCTCCCATATCTCCCCATCACTTTTTTCTGATACCTTCATGTAACCTTTCTTCTTTTTTTATAAATCGGGCTTTTTGCTACTCTTAACATTCCACACTCTGAAGAGGTAAACCTAAAATATTTTAAGGATTAGATAAGAGATCCCAAATACTTTCGACCTTTTTGGCCTTTGGAATGGATTATGTTGCTAAGAGACCCAAGGACATTTTGACTTTTAGCCAAGAAGCTGGCTACTTTTGTTTGGGGTCATTTTACCCTAACTGCCTAGCCAATTCCTACCTCCTATGCTTATCACACCATCCTCTGAAAAGGTTACCTAGCTTGAGGATAGGGAATCGGGACACAGACCACTCTGGCTTCTTCCATGCTGTACAGGGACACAGGGCGAGGTAATTGGAGTACCCCTTCAGTGGGTGTATCTAAAAGACTCCCAAATTGCATAATGCTTATCTGTAGGGGGAAAAGAAAGCCCTTGACTGGTGAATAGGAGATGTGAAGGAGAAGTAAAGGCAAGAGTAATTAGCATTACAAGTTCTGGACAGTGAACTAGAAAAAAAGTCAGAACAGGGCAAATTTCAAATATTCATATGAGAGTCCATTGGAATTTCTTGATGAGAGCTTCCAAAAACATCCCTCTATTGGATTCCTTTTCATTTTTATTCTGTATGCCAAGGCTAGACTCAAGAGTGATGGATTCAGGATTTTCTTTTAGGCATTTTGATAGCTGTTGGAGTGGTTAGAATCAGAGTGAGTTCCCTCTCAAAGGCTTCTAGATAGGAGGAGAAAACAAATTCAGCCATCATTTTAGAACAATAGCACGTTGTCTCCCTTAACAACAGGTGGGCACTACAGTGCTGCAGACCAAGATTTGAAGTCTTACCTCTGAGCAGCACTTTCTGGTTAGGAACAAAATCATCAATGGGAAATAATTGTCTAACCCATAACTTTTTATATAGACTTAAGCCTAATGTCTGAGAAGTGTAATCCCTTGAACTCTTAAAGAAATGTACTGATGACTTTACTCTTTGGTTATACTTTCCTTTTGCGCATTTAAGACCATACAGTTGACCCAAATAAATCAATTTATGTTTATACTTGAGGTTGTTTGAGGATCCATTCCTCAGGTCACGTGGGCTTGGGTGGAGCCCCTGGTTCCTTTCTTTTACCAGTTCCATCTATGTGAAGATAAATCAAAGGTCCTGCTCGACCATTGCTGGCTTCACTTGGAAGCATGGAGGAAATGATTCCTCTGAGTTGACCCTCCTCTTGTAGTCTGGACACTAGTTCAAGTCCATCTGGTGGGGTCTCCATGACCTCCCTGAACAAGAGGACAGGTGACTCACCACAGTGAGTTGTGAGAGAGAGATGTTCCATAGACCCCCTGGAACTTAGTCGACCTTGGACAGCAAGAGGCAAAAACTGTCCATTAAGCCCCTCTGACCATATTAGTATAGGCCTCAAAGTATGGTTGTTAGACATTCAAGAAGGTTAGTTCCACCAGTCTGGTACTTTTAATTATCATTTGCTATGTAGATAAAGCTTGGACAAAGACCAAAGTTTCTCAGATAAACCTTGCCTAGACATGTACTATATTCCTTTTAACAAACTTACACAGACCTTCATCACTTGCTTAGGCTTTCTCATTTTTTTCTATTTTGGAAAATATCTCCATTCCCATATCCTTTTTAATATCTTTTACATTCTCATTTTCCTTTTGAATAATTGTGAGACATAATAACATTAACAAATAAATTTTCCATCTATTGTGAGAATTCTTTTCCTGGGGATACTAAGCAATGCTTATTCCCTTTTAAGGTTCTGGTGTCAAACCAATGTCTGATTGGTTACCAGGTAACCAATTAATTTACTGACCTTATTTACCGAGATAACTGAGGGGTTACTGAAGTATATGAATGAAATGAGTGTATGCACACTAGAAAGCCTTTACCCAGGATGGGTCAAGCCTTCTCTTCCTAGCTTTCCCCAGATTGTATACTTTATACCTCCCCAAATCCAGGAGACCTTGTGTGATTAGGGCCAAATTACATACAGTTGGCTGGGAAGAGTGGCTGGATACTCTGGTAAGGGTCCAATGACCCTGCTTGTTCCTCCTTTAATGAAGGAACACAACCTACAAGTCTAATAGTGACGATGTTTAGCAATCAGACACTGCTGAAGTCGTGATGATGGTAGTTATTTCATGCAGGAAAGACTTCTGTACAGCATCATCTTATTAAAAGGACATGGAATTTAAAAGGATTTGGTGCTAGAATCCACAAATGAGGGAGAATATACATCTTTTGTTTTTCTGAGTCTGTGTTACTTCACTTAGTATAACAATTTCTACATGCATCCATTTACCTGTAAATTTCATTATTTCATCTTTCTTTACTGCTGAATAGAACTCCACTGTGTAAATATACCACATTTTTGTTAACCACTCATCAGTTGAGGGGCACTTAGGTTGCTTCCATCTCTTAGCTATTGTGAAAAGAGCAGGAACAAACATGATTGTACAAGTGTCTCTATAATAGGATGAGTCCTTTGGGTATATGCCAAGGAGTAGTATAACCGGGTCATATGGTAGGTTCATTTTTAGTTTTTTAAGAGTTCTCCAGACTCAGACTGCCAAAGAGTGCTGGGTTCTAGCCTCCCTCTGGCCTCCAACTATCAAAGGAACTGAGAACCCAGGGGACTGCCTGACAGCTCCCAGATCCTGCCTCCACATAATGGTGAGCTTCCCCTAATTGTGCAATACCATGCCCCTTCCTGGGATTTTGTGAGGCCCCTCCCAAGACCCCAGGGCAGTTCTGGTTTTGGTAGGCTAATTAAAAAAAGAGTTCTCTCTGATAAATAAGTATGCAAACAGACATAACTCCAGGAACTAGGACAAGGGTAAGGAAACAGTGAGGTAAAGGAAAAGAAATAACCTGAAGGAGAAGAATAGTAGGTAACAGGCCTTAATAAGGGAGATATGGATGAAAATTGGGTTAGTCTAAGGGAGGGGGGGGGAAGGGTATTCAAGGAACCTAGGGGATAAAGGGAAAGAAGGAGCTCAAGAGAGGCAGGACCATAGGGGAAGGGGATT
>NW_008351455.1:1212381-1213558 GCF_000622305.1 Nannospalax galili | reverse complement strand
CCCCAATTCTATCCAAAGGAATACTGACAATGGATTGCTGTAGATGAGGAACAGCTGATCCTCCTGGAACAGGGACCTCTGGCTGACTAGATTTATCAGAAGGACAGATGGGGGCAATAGATGGGGGTCCTGACAACACAGTGGACATTGGCAGGGATGACAGAGTATGGAGGCTCTAGAGGGAGAAGAAGGCTGTTTATCTGACGAGTTTATATTCATACTCAGATGCCACGGAACTCAGAAAGTAAGTGACTGTGACCAGTAATAGTCATATATATAGAGATTAGAAATGCATGTGAAAACGTCTCAATGTCAATAGGCTTGGAATGAATTTTTCTGTATGAAATTGTGTGTTTTGACAACGAAGTGGAGATCTTTTTTAAATGTTAAAACCTCATTTAATTTTATGTCTTATAGAGTTTATAATGAGTAAAAGATTGTACAAGCGTAATAATTCATCTGTAAACCTAAAAATATACAGCCAATTTTGAAAGAGATGTTCTCTAGCTCAGAAAAATGTTATTGAATAGGTTAATGCTGTTGTAGTGAAATGCTTCTTCTAATTAAAAAAAAAAAATCTCAAAAAAAAAAAAAAAAAAAAAGTTTTTCCACACTGTTTTCCATAGGGGTTCCCCTATTTTCAAATCCCATAAAAAGGGAATGGAAAAAAAAAAAAAAAAAAAAAGAGTTCTCCACACTGTTTTCCATAGGGGTTGCACTAGTTTGCAATCCCATAAGCAGTGAATGAGCGTTCCCCTTTCTCCACATCCTTGCCAGCATTTAGTACCATTTGTTCTCTTGGTCCTAGCCAGTCTGGTTGGGGTAAGGTGATACCTCAGGATGGTTTTAATTTGCATTTCCCTAATTACTAACAATGTTGACCACTTTTTGAGATGTTTCTTAGCCATCTTTATTTCTTCCTTTGAGAACTTTCTGTTTAGATCTTTAGCCCATCTTTTAATTGGGTCATTTGCTTTCTTGATTCTTTGTTTTTTGAGTTATTTGTATATTCTGGATGTTAAACTTCTGTCAGATGTCTCACTGGTAAAGATTTTTTCCCATTCTCTGGGTTTTCTCTTCTTTCTTTTGATTGTTTCTTTTGCTGTATAGAAGCTTTTTAGTTTAATGAGGTCCCACTTGTTGATTGTTGACCTTAATTCCTGAGCAACTTCTGTCT
>NW_008351455.1:1209738-1212327 GCF_000622305.1 Nannospalax galili | reverse complement strand
GATTTAGAAAATCCTTTCCTACACCTATATCTTGTAAGTTACTACCAATATATTCTTCTAATAGTTTCAGGGTTTCCTGTTTCACATTGAGGTCTTTGATCCATTTGGAGTTGATGTTTGTGCAAGCTAAAAGAAAAGGATATAGTTTCATTCTTCTACAGGTGGAGATCCAGTTTTTCAGGCACCATTTGTTGAAGATGTTGTCTTTCCTCCACTGTGTGTTCTTGGCACCTTTGTCAAATATCAGGTGGCTGAAATTTTGTGTACTCGGGTTTGGATCTTCAATGATGTTCCATTGATCTATGTGCCTATTTTTGTCCCAGTACCATGCTGTTTTTATGACTATAGCTCTGTAGTATATTTTGAGGTCTCATATAGTAATTGCCCCAGTGCTGCTCTTTGTGCTCAGAGTTGCTTTGGCTATCTGGAGTCTTTTGTGCATCCATACAATTTTAACAATGGTTTTTTTCTAATTCTATGAGGTAAGTATGTCATGGGGACTTTGATTGGAATTGCATTGAATCTATATATTGCTTTTGGTAGGATGGTCATTTTCACAATATCATTTCTTCCAATCCATGAGCATGGGAGGTCCTTCCCATCTCCTGGTGTCTTCCTCAATCTCTTTCTTTAACAATGTAAAATTTTCATTGTAGAGATCTTTGGTGTCTTTGGTCATATTTATTCCAAGATTTTTTTTTGCAACAATTATGAATGAGAGCATTTCCCCATACTTTTTCTCCAATTGCTTGTTATTGGTATATAGAAAGGTTACTGATATTTGTAGACTGATTTCATGACCTTCATCCACTATACTGAAAGTGTTGATCAGTTCTAGGAGTTTTCTGGTGGAACTTTTTGGATCTCTTGGGTATAGTATCATATCATCTGCAAAAAGTGATAATTTGACCTCTTCTTTTCCAATTAGTACTCCTTTAATTTCCTTCTCCTGTCTTATTGCTCTAGCCAGAGTTTCAAGCACTATGTTGAAAAGGAATGGAGATAGTGGACATCCTTATCTGGTTCCTGATTTTAATGGGAATGCTTCCAGTTTTTCCCAATTAGAATGATGTTGGCTGTTGGTTTTTTTGTACATAACTTTAATTATGTTAAGATATGTTCCCTCTAGTCCAATTCCCTCTAGGACATTGAACATAAATGCAAGCTGAATTTTGTCAAAAGCCTTTTCTGCATCTATTGAGATGATGATGTGGTTTTTGTCTTTGAGTCCATTTATATGTTTAATGATGTTTATTGACTTACGTATATTGAACCATCCCTGCATCTCTGGAATAAAGCCTACTTGATCATGGTGAATGATCTTGTTGATGTGTCTGTATGCAGTTTGCAAGTATTTTGTTGAGAATTTTTGCATCTATGTTCATTAAGGATATGGGTCTATAGTTTTCTCTTTTTGATTGTGTCTTTACCTGGTTTGGCTGTTAGAGTAATGCTGGCTTCATAGAAGGAATTTGGGGGTTCTCCCTCTTTCTATCATTTTGAATTATTTAAGTAGCATTGTGTGGAGGTCTTCTTTAAAAGTCTGGTAAAATTCTGCTGTAAATCCATCTGGGCCTTGGCTGTTTTTAGTTGGGAGTCTTTGTATTACTGTTTCAATTGCCTTATATGTTATGGGTCTGGTTAAACTGTTGGTCTCTTCTTGGTTTAACTTTGGTGGTTCCCATGATTTTAGATAATCATCCATTTCTTTTAGATTTTCAAATTTAGTAGAGTATACATTTTCAAAATATTCCCTTATAATGTCCTGGATCTGTTGGGTATCTGTTGTGATGTTTCCCCTTGTATCTCTGATTTTGTTGATTTGGATTTGTTCTTTCTTTCTTTCTTTTAGTTAACTGGGCTAGGGGTCTGTCTATCATGTTTAGCTTTTCAAAAGAATCAGCTCTTAGATTCATTGATTCTTTGTATTGTTTTCTTTGTTTCTATTTAACTAATTTCTGCTCTGATTTTTGCTATTTCTTCTCTTCTGCTGGGTTTGGGTTTCATTTGTTCTTGCCTTTTCAGCATCTTGAGTTGCAGTGTTAGGTCAATTATTTGGGCTCTTTCTAATTTTTTAATGTAGGCACTTAAAGCTATAAACTTCCCTCTTAGGATGGCCTTTAAAGTGTCTCAGAAGTGGTGTTGTGCTGTATTGTCCTTTTCATTAAATTCCAGGAATTCTTTTATTTCATTCTTAATTTCTCCTTTGACCCACTCATTGTTTAGGAATGTGTTGTTCAATCGCCATAAGTTCATATAGTGACCAGGGCTTCATCCAGTGTTGATTTTGAGCTTTATTGCATTGTGGTCTGATAGAATGGAATGCATGGAATATTTTCAATTTTTGTATTTGTTGTATTTGTTTTGTATTTGTTTTGTGGTCCAAAATGTGGTCAATTTTTGTAAAAGTTCCATGGGGTGCTGAGTAGAAAGTGTATTCTTTGGTGGTTGGGTGGAATATTACAACAATGTCTGTTAGGTCCATTTGATGTATGGTTATCGTTTAATTCAGATGTCTCTCTGTTTATTCTCTGGCCTGTTGACCTATCTAATGGAGACAGTGGGGTATTGAAGTCCCCTACTATTAAT
>NW_008351455.1:1208573-1209548 GCF_000622305.1 Nannospalax galili | reverse complement strand
CTGCTTTTTTCTTAGTGCCATTTGCTTGGTATATTTTGTTCCATCCTTTCACTTTGAGATAGTGTCTGTCCTTGAAGGTGAGATGAGTTTCTTGCAGACAGCAAAAAGATGGATTTCATTTGTTAATCCAGTCAGCCTGTGTCTTTTGATTGGGGAGTTCAGTCCATTGATATTTAAAGTTATTATTGAAAGATTTGTATTGGTTGCCATCCTTTTGATTGCTGTTTGTGTTCTTTGTCTAATTTTGTGCTTCCTTAATTATGCCTTTATTTATTTTCTTTCATTGTCACTGGGGTATAGTTGTTCCTTTCTCCTCTCTTTGTATTGCTTCAAGTATTCTTTGAAGGACTGGTTTTGTGGAGATGTATTCTTTCAGGTTTTTCATGACATGAAAGATTTTTCCTTCTCTCTCAACTATAATAGACATTTTTCCTGGGTAAAGTATTCTGGGTTGGTATTTATTATCATTTAGAACTGAAAATATCTTGGGCCAGGCTCTTCTGCCTTTCATAGTTTGCATTGATAAGTCAGCTGTAATTCTGATGGGCTTTCCTTTGTATGTAACT
The DNA here is from genome assembly GCF_000622305.1 of Nannospalax galili. Lineage (NCBI taxonomy): Eukaryota > Metazoa > Chordata > Mammalia > Rodentia > Spalacidae > Nannospalax > Nannospalax galili. The sequence continues at coordinate 1,208,982 of NW_008351455.1, read as the reverse complement.
CGCGTTTCTCTTGCTGCTTTCAGTATTCTTTCTTTGTTCTGTACATTTAGTGTTTTTACTATGATATGTCATGGGGAGTTTCTTTTCTGATCCTATTTGTATCTGCTTCCTGTATTTATATGGGAATGTCTTTCCTTAATTTTGGGAAATTCTCATCTACAATCCTATTTAAGAAGATGGGCTTTCCTTTGTATGTAACTCGCGTTTCTCTTGCTGCTTTCAGTATTCTTTCTTTGTTCTGTACATTTAGTGTTTTTACTATGATATGTCATGGGGAGTTTCTTTTCTGATCCTATTTGTATCTGCTTCCTGTATTTATATGGGAATGTCTTTCCTTAATTTTGGGAAATTCTCATCTACAATCCTATTTAAGAACTGATCAATACCATTAACCTGAAACCTTCCTCTA
>NW_008351455.1:1195421-1208395 GCF_000622305.1 Nannospalax galili | reverse complement strand
GTGAGGCTTTCCCCTGTTGTTTCAAGTTGGCTTACTGAGTTTTTCACTTCCTTCTTCATTACTGCCTGATTTTTCTTCAATGTTTCTATGTCTTTTGTGAATTTGTTCAGAAGTTTATCCCCATCTTCTTCCAGTTCTTTGATTTGTTTGTTCGTGTGTTCTTTAAATTCGTTGACTTCCTTGATCATATTTATGATTGTTCTTTTAAATTCAGTGTCCTGGGTTATCTCTAGGGGGTTCTCCAGGGGGTTCTCCATGTAGAACTCTTCTATAGGACTTGTGGAGTTTGGTGGACACATAGTGTTTTGGCTTTCCATTTTATTATTTCGTTGTGATTTTGGCATGTGAATTTCTTTTGTTGTTTATGATTCTGATATGAGAATTGAATTGAAGTATGCTTCTGTTTGTATTCTTGGTGTGCCTTGGTCCTTTTCTTATAGTTTATAGAATGCTGGTTGGTCCAGGTTTCAGGTTCTCTCAGGTTCTATTTTGGAGGGAATTGATGACTTCAGATCAGCTACTCACCCACAGAAGTCCAAGTCAGGTTCCAGTCAGGTATACTCTGGCTTCCTTCAAAAGTTTGGACCCCTACTAGCAGGAACTCAGAACAAAATTTGTGAAGTTCCCTAAGGGGGGGAGGGGCGATTTTGGAACTCTCATTTCATCTGCTGAGTCTCAGCGCCTATCCAGAAGGAGGCTGGAACAGGCGTTCTGTGGGCAGTCTGGTGAGATCACAGCTGGATACACAGATGGAGGTCCAGAACCCGCCCTCTCAGGCTGTCTGCTAAGATCTCAGCCTTATCCTACCAAAGCCAGGCCTGTCCCGGGTCCTGGGGGTTGGGTACGGTGCAATTTGGGGAATGACACCACCTCATGGAGGCAGGATCTGGGTGTTCTCAGCCTCTATGCCAGAGGGAGGCCAGAAATAGGCACTCTCTGACAGTCTGCTGAGACCTTAGTACACAGATCCATTTTTAGTTTAAGAGTTCTCCACACTGTTTTCCGTAGTGGTTGCTCAAGTTTGTAATCTCACCAGCAGTGAATGAGTGTACCCCTTTGTCCACATCCTCTTTACCATTTGGTGTCATTTGTTCTCTTGATCTTAACCAGTTTTACTGGGGTAAGATGAAATCTTAAAGTGGTTTTTATCTATATTTCTCTAATTACTAAGGATGTTGAGCACTTTTTAAGGTGTTTCTTAGCCATGTTTTCTTCATTTAAGAATTTTCTGTTCAGGTCCTTAGTCCATCTTTCTATTGGGTCATTTATTTTCTTCTTTCTTTGTCTTTTGAGTTCTTTGTATATTCTAGATATTTAATCCTCTGTCAGATGAGTAGCAGGTGAAGTTTTTCTCCTTAATCAGTGGGCTTCCTCTTCACTTCCCACTGTTTGTTTCTTTTGCAGTGCAGAAGATTTTAGTTTAATGAAGTCCCACAATTGTCAATTATCTAATTTAGAAAGTCCTTTCCTACACCTATATCTTGTAAGGCACTACCTATGTTTTTTTTTTCTAGTCATTTTAGAGTTTCAGGTTTCATATTGAGGTCTTTGATCCTTTTGGAGTTGACTTTTGCGCAGGGTGAAAGATAAGGGTCAATTTCATTCTTCTACAGCTGGAGATCCAGTTTTACCAGCACCATTTGTTGAAGATGCTGTCTTTCCTAGCAGTCATGTTAATACTATATCCATTTAGTAGAATAGGGGCCATGACCTATCTAGCCACAGGTTCTTGGTCCTGATAATAGTGGTGGGTATGGATTCCATCTTGTATAGTGGACAAATCAGGGAGTGGTTGGTTACTCCAATACTATTCCTGCTACTGTTGCACTAATGGGCATATCTTGCCAGGTCAGTCATTACTCTAGCTTATGGGGTGCACAACTAGGTATGGTTGATGATTACTTCTCTCTTCCTATAGCATTCATAGCACCTTCCATCACTATGAAAGCTAGTCATTAGGGATGAAGCTTCCAAGTCAGCATGCTCTTGATTTGTTTTATGACTCAAGTATGCATTGTCTTCATCTTACTATCAAGTTCCAAAGGTTAACCAAGAGCAACGGCAATAGGCTGTAATGGGGTGGGGGGGTGCGGTTGGAATCCTACTGGCCAATAATTCCAAAAAATTACTGGTACTGGGGTTTTATTTTTTATTTGTTAGGATGATGTGTCTAGTTGTTTTAGTTCCCCCTCCCTCATTTTAGGGTAACTCCATTTAAACTCTTTTTATATGTGTACATGTATATATTTTAGAGAGCTTCTACAGTAACAGGTTTCTATATGGATTTTTGTTGTTGTTGTTGTTTGGTCTTTTTTGAAAGACCCTAGCTGGCCTGGACTCACTTTGGGACTAGACTGGCCTTGATCTCACAGATAGCTGCCTGCCTTTGCCTCCTGAGTACTGAGATTAAAGGCATGAGCAACCATGCCCGGTTTCCATGGTTTTTTAAAAATAGGCCTTTACTGTTAGTTATCCCTTCACATATTCCCTCCTATACCCTACCCTCCTATCACCTACTCATTTAATCTTTCCTGTTCCATTATTTCCTTTCCACTTTATATCACTGTATTCTGTCCCTCTTCCTTTTAAAGATCCTCCCCTCCCCCATGGCACCTTACTATGGATAACCTCCATGGATATTCTAAATGAACACATATATCTAAAAATTCAAAGATAATTTGCACATATGAGAGAAAACATGTAATGTCTTTGCTTTCTACAATCTATCTCCACTCCCATGAACTCCCCCAACCCCAGCTCCTTGGCTCCTAACTAGTTTCCTAACCTTTCTGGATTTTTCCAACTGAAACATAAATACCTAAAAATTCAAAGCTAGCATCTGCACATGAGAGAGAACATGTGGCATTTTCCTTTCCACATCTGGGTTACCTCCCTCAGGATGATTGTTTTTAGTTCCATCAATTTACCTGTGAATTTCATTTTTCTTAATCACTGAATTCCATTATATAAATGAACCATATTTTTCTTATACATCCATCAGTTGATGGGCATTTAGGTGGTTTCCTGGCTATTATGAATAATGTAGCAATGAATATGAATGACCAAGTATCTCAGTAGTAGGACACAGAGTCCTTTGGGTATATGCCCAAGATTGGAATAGCTGGATCATGTGATAGATCTATTTCAAGCTTTTTGAGGAACTTCCCCACCGATTTCCATAGTGGCTGTACAAGTGTTCACTCCCACCAGCAGTGAATAAGTGTTCCTCTTTCTCCACATCCCACACTATCATTTGTTGTACTTTTTTTTTAATCTTAGCCATTCTGACTGGGGTAAGATGAAATCTTAAAGCAGTTTTAATTTGTATTTCCCTAACCCCCAAGGATATTGAGCATTTTTAAGTGCTTCTCAGCCATTTTTATTTCAACTTTTGTGAACTGTTTAGTTCCATGCCCCATTTTTTAACTGGGTTTATTGTTTTCTTAACGATTAGTTTTTTTGTTTTTTGTTTGTTTGTTCTGTACATATTCTAGATATTAACCCTCTGTCATATATATAGGTGGTAAAGATTTTTCCCATTCTGTAGACTCCCTCTTCACTTAAATCTATCTTTTGCTGTACAGAAGCTTTTTTAGTTTCGTGTGTTCATATTTGTCAGTTTTTGGTCTTAATTCCTACACTATTTGGGTCCTGTTTTAGAAGGTCCTTTCCCATACCTATAAGTTCCAATGTATTCCCTACTCTCTTCTCTATTAGATTCTGGTATCCTGTCTTATGTCGAGGTCCTTGATCCATTTGGAGTTGAGTTCTATGCAGGATGAGAGGAATGGATCTAGTTTCATTCTATATGCAGCTATCCAGCACCGTTTGCTGAAGATACTATCTTTTCTCCACTGTGTATTTTTGGCCTCCTTGTCAAAAGTCAGGTGGCTATAGGTGCACGGACTTATACCTGGATCTTCTGTTGATCTCTGTGTCTGTTTTTATCCAGTATGTTGTTCTTTTTTTATTATAGCTTTGTAGTATGGCTTAAAATGACCAATGGTGATACCTCTGGCTCTTTTTTATTGTTCAGGTTTGTTTCAGCTATCCTGGGTTTTTTGCATTTCCACATGAAATTTAAGATTATTTTTTCAAAAAAAAAGATTTTTTTCAATTTCTGTGAAGAATTGTGTTGGGATTTTGATGGTAATCAAAGTATCCCTGTTTTCCCTGTTTGAAGATGATATAGTTCTATACATAAATGACCCTCATGACTCCACCAAAAAACTCCTACCACCAATAAATACATTCAGCAAAGTGGCAGGATACAAAATTAACACATAAAAGTCAACAGCTACCTTCCTGTACACAAACAATAAACACACCAAGAAATAAGGGAAACAATGCCATGCACAATAACCTCAAAAAAATCTAATAAATCTAAGGAAGTGGAAGACTTGTATAATAAAAAAAATTAAACGTTGAAGAAAAAAATTGAAAAAGAAACCAGAAGATGGAAAGACCTCCCATGCTCATAAGATCAATATTGTGAAAATGGCCATCCTACCAAAAACAATCTACAGATTTATTGTGTGTGTGTGTGTGTGTGTGTGTGTGTGTGCGCGCGCGCGCGCCAGTGTGAGTTGATGTGCACCACATACATGCAGGAGCCTGCAGAGGACAGAAGAGGGAATTGGATCCCCTGGAACTGGAGTTACAGGCAGTTGTGGGCCACCACATGGGTGCTGGGAACTGAACCCAGGTCCTCTGCAAGAGCAGTAAGTATCCTTGACCACTTAACTATCTCTCTAGCCTTTGTTACATTTAAATAGTAGGTTTTAAGCTGGGTGTGATGGCACACGCCTGTAATCCCAGCACTCAAGAGGCAGAGCAGGTGGATCTCTGTGAGTTTGAGGCCACCTGGTCTACAAAGTGAGTTGCAGGCCAGCTGGGGCTACAAGGAGACCCTGTCTCAAAAAGACAAAAAAAATTATTCTTAAGTCTCATCAGCAAAATCAAACAAAGGTACTTAGTATTCCACAGCTTCAGAGCACTGCCAAGCAACTTAGAATACCTACGTGACATGGAGAAGATGTGGTTTTGCCCCTTGAAGAGTTTATAGTCTGGGGATTTATGACTCATAGCTTCAGAGTTGGGTAAACTCTGAAAGCTGGGTGTGATGGTGCATGCCTCTAATCCCAGCACTTGGGAGGCAGAGGTAAGTGGATTTCTGTGAGCTAAAGGCCAGCCTAGTCTACAGGGACCCTGACTCAAAAAGACCAAAAGAAAAGAGTAAACTCTAAACCCAATTACAGGAGTTCTTGTACATTTTGTTTATTTGCTGTTGTATTCACAATACCAAGCAAATTGAATCAGCAGATCACTGGATAATAAAAATGTACAAGCGTGGTAGTGCATGCCTTTAATCCAAGCACTTAGAAGGCAGAGGCAGAAGTATCTTTGTGAGTTCAAGTCCAGCCTGGTCTACATAGTTAGTTCCAGGTCAGCTGGGTTTACAAGGAGACCCTGTCTCAAAAAGACAAAAAAAAGTATATAAACTCAATGAATTTTATTCAGCCACAAGGAAATATGAAATCTATAGAAAAATGAATGAATCTGAAAATTAAGTGAGGTAACCCAAACTCAGAAACACAAATAGCACATGTTCTTTCTCATACAAAGATCCTAGCTTCTAATGTTTATATTTATATATGTGTATTTATAAGAGGGTGGGTGTAAGCATATATTATAGAACTAGAAAGCAGACCTAGAGAGGGGGAAAAGAAGTTTAAAGTAAGAGGCTGAGGAGGGTGATAGAATAAATGTAACATAAAAGTGAAAAGGAGACTATTGAACGTAGGAGGATGTCCTAGTCTGTTTCTCCATTGCTGTGACAAAACACTCTGACCAATATCAACTTGGGGAGGAAAGGGTTTATTTAGCTTACATCTCCTGGGTCACAGTTCATCAGAGAGCTCAAGGTAGGAACTCAGGGCAGGAACCTGGAGGCAGGAGCTGGAGCACAGGCCATGGAGGAATGCTGCTTACTGGCTTGCTCCCCTGGCCCCTGCACAGTCTGCTTTCTTATGCAACACAGGCCCACCTGCCCAGGGGTGGCACTACCCACAGTGGGCTGGGCCCTCCCACATCACTCAGCAATCAAGAAGGTGCCCCATGGACATGGCCACAGGCCAGTCCAATGAAGGAAATTCCCCAGTTGAGGCTCCCTCAATCCAGGTGTGTCAAGTTGACACTAAAACTATCCAGCACAGAGGGTATGGGGGGGGGAGAAGATCAGCCAAAACAAACAATACATAAAAGGCATCATAATGAAACTTGTTACTTTCTATGCTAAATTTAAGATAAATAAATTTCATTTGATTTTAACAAAAGAGTTGGGGGAACAAAGTAATTGAAGGTAAATTCTTCATCCTCTAAAGTTACTGAAGACTGAATTATTTTAGCATTTGGAATTAAATCCAGTCAGAATAAAAGATGTGGTGGTGGGTGGATCTTTGTGAGTTCAAGGCCAGCCTGGTCTACATATCAAGTTGCAGGACAGTTGGGGCTATGGAGGGACCCTATCTCAAAAAGACAAAAAAAAAAAAAAAAAAAACGGTAAGACTAAATTATTTTGCTTGCATTGTTTTTATTAACACTCATCTAGTAAACAGAATTTACCTAGTAAAGACTTGCTCTCCTGATGTGCAATAGTTAAAACCACTTAACTGTGGTTACTTATTTTATAAAGCAAGTATATTGATTGAATAGTTTGATGAGGATTATTGTAGTAGTTTTAAAATAGGCTAAGTATTGACCGAGCAGTCCCCTCACGCATTGTTCATTTAAAAGTGGATTGGGTGTTAGAGACATGTCTCAGTGAATAAATCGCTTACCCTGAATACACTAGGGTATTCAGATAGATAGATCCACAGAACCCACATAAAAGCCAGGCAGGTGTAGGGACTACCTGTAATCCTAGCACTTGGAAGGCAGAGATGGATCCCTGGGATAAACTGGTCAGCTAGACTAGCTCAAATTGCAAATTTCCAAGTTCAGCAAGAGACCCTGACACAATAAAAAGAAACTGAAGAACAAGTGAGTAAAATGCCCAAGATCAATCTCTGCCTGCCACAGTGCACATATGCACACACACACTGGTACACACACAAACACACATGGAAAAAAATTTGAAAGTAAATAAAAGACAATATTAAATTATGTGTGTTCTCTATCTAACCCACAGAATGCCTATCACAAATCTTAATGCTTTGTTCAATAAATATCCACCTTATGTGTCTTATAAAATTTTGATGCTTCATTAAGTCAAAAGTAATGTAAACAGTCAATTTAAAATAAGCTAATGGGAGCCATTCCTGGTGGCACACGCCTTTAATCCCAGCATGCAGGAAGCAGAGTCAGGCAGATCTCTTTGAGATCCAGACCTGCTGGGGCTACAGGGAAACCCTGTCTCAAAAATCAAAATAATGATAATAATAATAATAAAGCTAATGGCCTGCATATTTTTGTATGGGTGACTGTCAGTATGTCTAAATAGGAAATAAATGGTAATAATATATGCCTATATTTTTCATTATTTTTATTTTTTATGTGTTTGAGTGTATTGCCTGCATGTATGTAAGTGCACCCATATTGTACAATGCCCATGAAGGTCAGAAGAGGGCATTGGATCCCCTGGAATTGAAGTTATGGATGGTTGTTAGCCTCTATATGGATGCTGAGATTCAAACCCTGGTCTTCTTCAAGAGCAGTCAGTGCTCTTAATCACTGAGCCATCTCTCCAGCCCCCATAAGCCTATGTTTTAAAAAGACTCCTTCCAGATATTGCATACTCATCACTGGATATGAAGAGGTATAGAAGTTTTAAGGCTTCACAATAGTTGTCAGAAAAAAAGCAATTATTTCTGTAGATTCATTAATACCTAAGTCAAATATTTTAAACTATACAATTTAGAAGACACTGAAAACCCATCTAAAACTTTGTAATTATCTTGAGATGGTTCCAGTGTTAACCCTAGAATCAGGAAGAATACCAATGTGATGCAGTACAATAGCTAATCTCTATCACTGCAAATATGTTTACTTTCAGAAAAGCAGTCTGGTCAGCTGGAAAAAAATCCATAGCTGAATCCTCAGGAACATTCCACATGGTGTTCTCATCTAACAAAGGCACACAATCTCTAAGATTTCAGAGTGAAGTTAGGCTACTTCCAAGCAGCAGTTAAACTTCCAGGCAAACATAATTGATCACTTCTCAAAACCCTTTAGAACTATTTTTACCCACCTCAACTCAGAGTTTAAATTTAACTCAACCCCAAAGAGAATATCGGAGCAAAAGTAGGCATATGTGTAAGCTCTCTGACATTCCTATTACTGTATTAAGTTTGAAAATGAGCACCCCTACCACAACAGTAGGGCTTCAGGAAACACAAGGTAGGAGTAGTAGTAATGAGATAATTAATTGCTCAATAAATAGAAAAACTATATTTCAAAATCTGCAATAAATTTGTATCCAATAGAGTCTTATAGGCAAGTGATATGCTAGACTTTGAGTTCTGTGGTTCAGTTTTGGAGTGGATTTGAACTGTTAGCATAGGTAGGGTCTTACTTCATGTCTGTTGCAAAGTATGAAGCATAGAACTATTATGGTTTCCAATAGATAAAAAAATTTTAGAGAAGTTACAGGTTATTCATATGTGAAAGGCTTGATGTAGATTAAAATAAATCCTTTCTTCAGCATTAGTTTTGTTTGTCTAAAGTCAGTGTGTTCATGTATACTTCTATTACAGAAATTGACCCAGGTTTAATTTCATCTATCTACATGAAATCAAAACGCTTTGTTTTAATTATCTCTTTTTAGGCTTGGGATGGATTCAAAGAAAATAACTTCACTTTTGATTAATTTTTCAACATGTATCTCTGGAGCACAATATCCACATTAAAACAAACATGTCTCGGTGGGCCTTAACACCCAAGACAGAGTATATGGGCTCCAGTGGGGGAGGTGCTGTGGGAGGGTGCTAGTGGGGATGGGGCTATAAAGATGATTCAGGTTGTTTGAGATATTTTGTATGAAATACAACAAAATTTAATAAAAACATTTTTTAAGTCAGGAGTGTCTTACACAGTTAAATCTCTGCCCTTCGGATCCTTTACACTAACTGGAAGTTAGGAATTAATACACTGCCTAGCATCTTCCAGACCTGTTTTCTTAATTCTGATAGTGAATAACAATAGTCCTAGTTCTAATGGCAGACTTGGTAATAAAGTACCGGGTTCCCTAGCAAGAAAAAAAATCAGGAGTCGCTACTCCAGCGCCATGCTCTTCACCTTCAAATTCCGAAGCCCATTCATGGGGTGCCAAAATTCTTCTTATGGAACTAGTGGAATATCAAATGAGAATTCTTTATTATATGTAAAATGTAGGATAATATTTACATATAATTATATGTAAAATGTAGGATTGATTGTAGCTTTAGCTTCTTTAGGTCCTCTAGTTTAAATTCTTCTTGGCACTGTGTGGCTTTTAAAGCTATAGCACACAATTTCAAGTATGTTGTGATTTTGTCTATGTATTCATTTGTTCTATGAATTTAGAATTATTGTGTTGAGCTTGGCCCTACTTTTTATTGTAGGTGCCCTGAAATGTCCAGTGCCGAGGAATTAAATTTCAGACCAGGAAACTCCAGTCTGTACCACTCAAGAGCATTTTACTGCCCACTTGAGAAGCTTTTATTTAGGAAGCTTAGTGTTGAAAGTTCACACAGAGTTTACATATGATAATTGCTCAAGCAGTATAGAACACGTAAGAATTTCCCCATCATTATAGTAAGAAAACATCACAGTGTACCCAAGGCTGTGGTGACTGACCCAGCAGCAGACCTCCTTAGAAGCACACACAAACAGGGTGAGGGACATGACAACCTGTTCCCAACATCCCAGAAACAAGTCCAAGCTTCCTGGAAACAGACATCCCCTCCCTCAAGCCTCTGTATCAGCAAAGCCCAAATAATCTGTAACTCTTAGTGTACCAAGTGCCAGAAGTCTGTTGAGGGACAAGGAAGGTGGCTACATTTTGTAGATATCTTATTTTGATATTCTGTCACCTCCACTAGGCCAGCCCCAAGAGTCAAAGTTCATGTCTCTCCTAAAACTGGCACCCCAGCACTGAAGCAGACTCTGAGTCACCTCCAACATGACCAATCCCCTCCATCCCAGCAAGGACCAGCACTAGGACACATTCCTCCTGGGCCTGATTCCAACATTAACTCTGAGAAGACACTATTCTCAGGAGTTTACAGCATTATTTGTATTTCCTTGTTGTAGAGTGGTATTTACTGTATTGTAAGATGGTTAGCAGTGGCTCTGCCTCCCCATAATTATGACAAACACAGCCAGATGTTTGCTATGAGGCAAAAACCACCCATGGTTGTCTGTCATATATTATTCTCATTCTGTTTGCTAAGAATTTTCATCATAAAAAGGCAATACAATTTTTTAAGCAGACAAGATCCAAAACCAAATTTTATTTAAATATCCTTGAGAATAAATAAAGATAAGGATTTGCAGTTCTCTTATATAGATAAATAAGGTAAAGAGCAGTTGGCCTTCTATCTACTAGCAAGTATCTTTATATGTTCATCACTTCTTCAGCTTACCTGTGCTTTTGTGGAAGACAATATTAAATGAACATGGTCAGAATGTGGCAAAAACCGCATTCACCCTTCAAACCTCAGTTATTCAGTTCAGTATCACTCAATGGTTAGGCATTAGGCTTTAGAATAAATTTACCCATGCCCACAGTTTTGTCTTGTGCTTAACTTTTACAAACTGAAACTGATCTATAAAACAGTTAAACTGGGGACTGGAGAGATGGCTCAGTGGTTAAGAGCACTGAATGCTCTTATAGAGAATGGTCTTATAGAGGACCCAGGGTTCTATTCCCAGCACCCACATGGTGGCTAACAACCATCCCTAACTCCAGTTCCAGGGAATCCAACACTCTCTTTTGACCTTCGCAGGTATTGCATGACATGGGTGCACTTACATATATGCAGGCAACACATTCATACACATAAAATAAAAATAAAACTTTTGTTTCACTTTGACTGAGTCTTAGATATTTCATTTTTCCCCAGTTAATTATTTATTTAATAACCACATACTTAGAAGAAGGGTTTCATTACAATAGCATTGACATATTCTAAAACAAATTTTCTGAGCTAAGATGCATCTTTTTCAAAACTGGCTGTAAATTTTTAGGTTTACAGTTGAATTATTACAGTTATACAGAGAGTGAGTAGGAAGGATGGACTGGCAGGTTGGCAAGCTGGCAGGCTAGTAGGTGAGGTGACTAAGCAGTCAGATATTCCTGATCAGGGCCAGTTTGGGGGGAAGAGATGACCTGCTCCTGCTGTGAGAACCCTGGGTTTCATCCACTTCTCTACCAAGATATTTACCAAACTCTTAAACAAAAGACTAGCAACTCCTCAAAGACCAATTCTGCCCTCTGTGATTTTGTAAAGTTCATCCCACCTTGCATGTCCTTTGTCCTGCAGAGTTTGGATCTGGCCTGAAGTGTCTTAGCTGTCTTTCTCAATTCTGACAGTCTCATAACTGTGCTGTCAGCATTAATCTTTGTTCAAGTTCAGACCTGGACTGATCTTCCTCCTTACTGTCTGAAACTCTCCTCAACCCACAACTCCCCTTGGGACAGGCCTTTGTAGAGCCAGGAGTAGGCTGCTGCTGCAAGGCGGCTGGGTGGAGCCTGTCTTCAGCAGCTTGGAACTAGAATGTGTCCTCTGCTCCCAGGGGCTCTGTGTTTAAAAACAGCACAGGCAACCCTCCCTGTGCTGGTGACACACAGACTCATGAGGGTGAATAATCATTTTGATAGTTCTGTATGTATCTGATTATTACTAGTCATAATCTGTAGTCCTTGGATCCTTGGTGCCTGTGTATGTCTATGAAGTCATCAGGTAGATTTCAGTGGTAATGTTTATCACCTCTACTAATTAGCATGATGTAAATTTCCATGCTTCCTCCTCAAATATACATTTTTTAAAATTTGTTGATGTGTGTATGTGTGTGTGCGTGTGTGTGTGTGTATCTCACAGAACATACCAAACCATCTTATTCGACTATACACCCACTTTCCAGATGGCACCCTCCTATAGCCTCCCTACCCAACTAGAGCCCTTATACTCTGCTTTCCCTGCTACTGTCTGCTGTGTTGTCAGCACCCCCAGCCATTCCCCACTACTTGTCCTTCTGGTGAATCTATTCAGCCTATCTAGAGGTCTTTGTTTTAGGAGGGTCAGCTGTTCCTCGTCTAGCAGTATTCAGTTGTCAAAATTCCTTTGAATAAGATTTGGGTCTGCTGTTCAATTTCCTAGTTCTATGCTGGGTTACTATTTGGGAGTCCCTTTGGTCATGCTGGCCAACAACTCAAAAGATGGTATCTCCTATCTGGCACTGTTGCTTGTTATGTAGCCTTTAGCTATGCATATGGACTCTTAAGAAATTATATTGACCCCTTTAATTTTTGGTTATACTTTCCTTTTGGATGTTTAAGGCCATACAGTTGGACCAGATTAAACCAATTTATTTTTACTCTTAAGGTCGTTTGAGGATCTTTTCCTCAGGGGTCACATGGGCTTGGGAGGAACCCCTGGCTCCTTGCTTTTACCAGTTCTGCCTATGTGAAGATAAGTCAGAGGTCCTGCTAGACCATGGTTGGCATCACTTGGAAGCATGGAGGAAGTGATTCCTCTGTGTTGACCCTCCTCTTTGTAGACTGGACACTGGTTCAAGTCCATCTGGTGGGGTCTCCTTGGCCTCCTTGATCAAGAGGACAGGTGACCCTCCACAATTATCAGACATTTTGAGAGATGCTCATAGTCCCCTGGAACTAGTCGACCTAGGAGGGCAAGGAGCAAAAACTATCCTTTACGTCCCTCTGACCAAATTATTATAGGCCTCAAAGTATGTCTGTTAAACATCCAAGAAGG
>NW_008351455.1:1194793-1195140 GCF_000622305.1 Nannospalax galili | reverse complement strand
CTCTCTTGAGCTCCTTCTTTCCCTTTATCCCATAGGTTCCTTGTACACCCTTCCCTCCCCCCTCACCTAAACTAAACAAATTTTTATCCATATTTCCCTTATTAAGGCCTGTCTCCTACGGTTCTTCTCTTTCAGGTTCTTTCTTTTCCTTTACCTCCCTGTTTCCTTCCCATTATCCTGGTTCCTGTAGTTATGTCTGGATGCATAACCACTTACCAGGATTTGGTGTTAGGATCCACATATGAAGGAGAACATATGTCATTTTTTTTTTCTGAGTCTGTGTTACTTCACTTAGTATAACAATTTCTAGTTCCATCCATTTACCTGCAAATTTCATGATTTCATCT
>NW_008351455.1:1192782-1194386 GCF_000622305.1 Nannospalax galili | reverse complement strand
TCTCTGTTCAACTCCTTAGCCCATCTTTTAATTGGGTTGCTTCTTGTCTTGATGCTCTGTTTTTTGAGTTCGTTATATATTCTGGATATTAAATCTCTGTCAGATGTGTCGATGGTAAAGATTTTCTCTCATTCTGTGGTTTTCTGAGCACTTCCCTGGTTGCCTCCTTTGATGTACAGAAGCTTTTTAGTGTAATGAGGTCCCATTTGTTAATTTTTACCCTTGTTTCCTGAGTATTTGATGTCTGGTTTAGAAAATCCTTTCCTACACCTATATCCTGTAGCTTTTTCCCAATGTTTTCTTCTAACAGTTTCAGAGTTTCGGGCTTTACATTGAGGTCTTTGATCCATTAGGAATTGACTTATGTGCAGGGTGAAAGATAAGGCTTTAGTTTCTTTCTTCTACAAGTGGAGATCCAAGTTTTCCAGCACCATTTGCTGAATATGCTGTCTTGGCCCTTTTGTCAAATATCAGGTGGCTGAAATTGCATTTATTCATATTTGGGTCTGTAATTTTGTTCCATTGATCTATGGGTCTATTTTTGTGTCAATACCATGTTGTTTTTATGGCTATAGCTCTGTAATACAGCTTGAAATCTGGTATAGTAATGCCCCCAGCATTGCTCTTAGTGCTCAGGGTTGTTTTGGCTATCTAGGGTCTTTTGTGCTTCCACATGAATTTAAGGATGGATTTTTCTAATTCTGTGAAGTATGTCATGGGGATTTTGATTGGAATTGCATTGAATCTATATATTGCTTTTGGTAGGATGGTCATTTTCACAATATTAATTCTTCCAATCCATGAACATGGCAGGTCCCTCCCATCTCCTGTTTTTTTTTGTACCTGTTGTGAAGGGGAGTGTTTCCATGTGGTCTTTCTCTGATTGCTTGTTATTGGTATATAGAAAGGTTACAGACTTTTGTAGGTTAATTTTGTAACCTGCCACTTTACTGAACTTGTTAATAATTTCTAGTTTTCTGGTGGAATTTTTGGCATCTCTTAGGTGTAATATCATATCATCTGCAAAAAAGGAATAATTTCAACACTTCTTTTCCAATTATTTCTCCTTTAATTTCCTGCTCTTGTCTTGTTGCTCTTGCAAGTGTTTCAAGCACTGTGTTAAAGAGAAGTGGAGATAGTGGATAGTGACCTTGTCTTGTTCCTGATTTCAATGGGAATGCTTCCAGTTTTTCTCCATTTAGAATGATGTTGGCCATGGGTTTACTATATATGGCTTTAATTATGTTAAGGTATGTTAGCTCAGTCCAGTTCTCTCTAAGACTTTGAACATAAATGCATGTTGAATTTTGTCTAAGGCCATCTCTGCATCTATTGAGATGGCCATGTGGTTCTTCTCTTTGTGCCCATTTATATGAATTATGACGTTTATTGACTTACGTATATTGAACCATCCCTGCATCTCTGGGATAAAGCCAACTTGATCATGGTGGATGATCTTTTTGATATGTGTCTGTATGCGGTTTGCAAGTATCTTGTTGAGAATTTTTGCATCTATATTCATTAAGAATATGGGTGTATTGTTTTCTTTTTGGGTTGTATCTTTACCTGGCTTTGGTATTAGAGTGGTGCTGTCTTCATAGAAA
>NW_008351455.1:1191743-1192561 GCF_000622305.1 Nannospalax galili | reverse complement strand
CTTTGGTGTCTGTTGTAATGTTTTCCCTTTCACCTCTGATTTTGTTGATTTGGAGGTGCTCTTTCTTTCTTTTGTTCAACTGGGCTATCAATCTTGTTTATCTTTTCAAAGAACCAGCTCTTGGATTCTTTGATTATTTGTATTGTTTTCTTTGTTTCAATTTCAATAATTTCTGCTCTGATTTTTGTTAATTATTCTTGTCTGCTTGGTTTCAGTTTCATTTGTTGTTGCTTTTCATGTGACTTGGGTTGCAATGTTAAGTCATTTATGTGTGTTCTTTCCAATTTTTTGATGTAGGCACTTAGAGCTATAAACTTCCCTCTAAGGACCACTTTCAGCGTGTCCCAGAGGTTTTGTTGTGCTGTAGTGTCCTTTGTGAGAACACTTTTATTTCTTTCTTAATTTCTCTTTTGACCCATTCATCATTCCGGAGTGTGTTGTTTAATTTCCATGTGTTCATGTGGTGGTTAGGGCTTCTTCCGGTGTTGATTCTAAGCTTTATTGCATTGTGGTCTGATAGAATGCATGGAATTATTTCAATCTTTTTGTATTTGTTGAAGTTTATTTTGTGCCCCAGTATATGGTCAATTTTGGAGAAGGTTCCATGAGGTGCTGAGTAGAAAGTATGTCCTTTGGTGCTTGGGTGGAATACTCAGTAGATGTCTGTTAAGTCCATTTGATATATGGTATTGTTTAATTCAGATGTCTCTCTGTTAACTCTCTGCCTGTTGACCTATCTAATAGAGACGGGGGGATGGAGTCCCCTACTATTAATGAGTTGGGATTAATCTGGGTCTTAAAGTCCTGTAGTATTGTTG
>NW_008351455.1:1191177-1191685 GCF_000622305.1 Nannospalax galili | reverse complement strand
TTCTTGATTTATTGTTCCTTTGATCAGAATGAAGTGGCCCTCTTTACCTCTCCTGATTAGTTTTAGTTTAAAGTCTGTTTTGTCAGATATTATAATTGCAATGCCTGCTTTTTTCTTAGTACCATTTGTTTGGTATATTTTTTTTCCATCCTTTCTCTTTAAGATGGTGTCTGTTCTTGAAAGTGAGATGGGGTTCTTGAAGACAACAAAAAGATGGGCTTTGTTTCTTAACCCTTTCACCTAGTATGTGTCTTTTGACTGGGGAGTTCAGTCCATTAATATTTAAAGTTATTAATGAAAGATGATTATTGAATCCTGTCATTTTTATTTCTGTTTACATTCTTAATATAGCTGTACTTTTCCACAATTATACCTTCATTGGATTTCTTTTCACAATCCCTTGGGTGTAGTCATTCCTTTCTTCAGCTCTTTGTATTGCTTCCAGAACTCTCTGAAGGGCCGGTTTGTGGACATGAATTCCTTCAGCCTATTTATGTCATGGAAGATA
>NW_008351455.1:1169425-1191081 GCF_000622305.1 Nannospalax galili | reverse complement strand
TTGTTTCTCTTTTGCAGC
Source organism: Nannospalax galili (assembly GCF_000622305.1). Lineage (NCBI taxonomy): Eukaryota > Metazoa > Chordata > Mammalia > Rodentia > Spalacidae > Nannospalax > Nannospalax galili. The sequence continues at coordinate 1,191,063 of NW_008351455.1, read as the reverse complement.
TTTCAGTATTGTCTCTTTGTTCTGTATGTTTAATGTTTTTACTATCGTGTGCCATGGAGAATTTCTTTTCTGGTCCTGTCTGTTTCTATATGCTTCTTGTATTTGTATGGGCATGTCTTTCTTTAAATTTGGGAAATTTTCTCCTATGATTCTGTTGAGGATCTGGTCCATGCCATTATCTTGGGATTCTTCTCCTTCCTGTATGCCTATGATTCATAAGTTTGGTCTTTTTATTGTGTCACAACACAATTCCTGCATATTCCATTCTTGTGATTTCTTAAATTTTTCATAATCTTTGCTTGAGTAGTTTAGTTTTTCCACTTTATTTTCCAGTCTTGATATTCTGTTTTCCATTTCATTCATCCTATTGGTGTGGCACTCTCCTGTCATTTCTAATTGGCTTACTGAGTGTTTCACTTCCTTCTTCATTTAAGCCTGAGTATTCTTCAATATTTTTAACCCTTTTCTGAATTCATTTAGAAGTTTATCCCTGTCTTCCTTCAGTTCTTTGGGTTTTTTTTATGTGTTCTTTAAATTCACTGAATCTTTTATCATGTTTATAATTCTTCTTTTGAGTTCCATGTCCTGCATTATCTCTATAAGGGGTTCTCATTGTGCTCCTCTAGAGGATTACTAGTATTTGGTGGGGATAAGTTATTTTGGTGTTTCATGTTATTATTTTTTCCTTTGTGATTCTGATATGTGAATTTCTTTTTTAGTTTCTGATTCTTGTGTGAAACTCAATCCTTCAAGTTTAGGTCTGCTTCTTTTTGTGAACTTTATGTGTCTTTGTTGTTTACTTTTTGGACATGAAAGTCTGGTTCCTCTAAGCTTCCAGTTCTCTCTTTTGGTTTTGTATTGGAGTGGCCAGATTGCTTTTGCCTTCAGGAGTTCCCATAAAGGCCCAAATCAGATGAGGATCAGATGTTCTCAGGCTTTCTCCTAAGGTCTGGATCCCTGCAGGATAGATTTTGGCCTGAGGAATTTGGGGGTTGGACTGAACTGGGAGCTGGGCCCAGGAAAGATGCTGGTCTAGGGCAGTTGGTGGCCATGCCACCCAGAGATGCAAAGGAAGATGAGGGTGGGAGGCAGCCCCAAGGGCCCCTGGGGACTGCACTGAGGAGCTGGTTTGGTCTGGATGCAAAGGACCAGGAAGAGGAAAGTCAGCCCTGGCATCCAGGAAAGAGGCTGGAGGGTTGTGCAGACCCAGGAAGGTGGAGGGACGTGAGGGCAGGGTCAGGCCCAGAAGCAGTGCTCCTGGGGACCTGAGAAATAACTGAGTTGCTCTGGATGCACAGGATCAGGAAGAAGCAGTGTTGGTTCCCCAGGTGTCTGGGGGCCAAGACAAGGAATGGGACAGGACCCAGGCTAGGAGGAGAGACCCCTGGGGGAGATGGGAGGGTCAGTGAGGCTGGGGGAGTCAAGGCGTGGAGGGCCCAATCGATTTACCCCAGAGAGAGAAGCCTGCGTGTCAGAGATAGGCCTACAGGTCCTCAGCAATACAGTTTTTTTAAATGCATTTTCTAAATGTTCTGAAGTCATGTTTCCCTTTAATGTATTATTATTGTAGTAAATTATTATTTTCTAATCTTAATATCATTTTATTATTATTATCAAAATTTGAATTACAAAAAACTATGGTTTTTCTTCAGTTTGAGGGTGTGAACATTAAAACAAACTCGACTGCATAATTTGTGGTAGTGGGGGACTACATTTGTGCTCTGCCCTGAAAACAAAAAAAGTACTTAAATCCTGTGTTAGAAATTAAATTTTGATCACTACCATTAGAGTTTATTTTGCCTATATTGATTGATAACTTACCTCTTTTATTAATTACCTGGTGTTAAGTAATCTACTTGTGAGTTTACTCTATTGCTTTGAATAATCAAATGTTACTTTATTTTCTTCAGACACATATCACGTTTTTGTATGATTAACTCAATTACTAAAATAACAGAATTTGACAATGCTTCAATAAATAAAACATTTGTTTTAAAGTAAATGTATGATAAGGGATTAGATATTGGTTATAAGTAGCAGGAAGTAGATATGCTTACTCATTCAGTTCTGACTACTATTGTAAACATCACCTACCTCTGATTTCCACAATGGAAATAGGCCATGTCACACAAAGTCAAAATGCTTTTTTTTTGTCTTATTGAGACAGGGTCTCTCTGTAGCTCCAGGTGGCCTGGAACTCACTATGTAGACCAGGCTAGCCTCGAACTCACAGAGATCTACCTGCCTCTGCCTCCTGAGTGCTGGGATTAAAGGCGTGTGCAACCATACCTGGTTAAAAATGCCGATTTTTAAAAGTACTTTTAGACCTATATTTTCATAATCTTTGTACATTTTAGACTAAAAGAAGCTTTGCTAGTGGTTGTTTTAGTGTTACTATGGAAATGAAGCCACATAGAAATAGAAAAACTGTAATGATTTTAATAAATAAATTTGAATAGAGATGGCAATAATATCAATGCGGTATAAAAATAACATTTTTAATCAATAACAAAAAGTTAACTAAGATTAGATAATAATTTAAATAAAAGTTTGTTATATTTTAAATAATTTTTCCTAAAATCAATTTTTTTTTTTCCTTTCCTTTTACAGTCACGTTCTTTATCCAGTTCTCCTGTGATGGTAGCTCAGCCAGTTTATCAACAACCTGCATATCACTACCAGGTAGGCACAGAGCTTCCTCTGGACTGAGGGAACTGGGGAGATGGCTCAGTGGATAAAGTACTTACTGCTCAAGGACCTAAGTTCAGATTCCCCAGCACTCATGTAACAACCAAGAGTGGCTGCATGTACCCGTAACCCCAGTGTTTCAGGGACAGAGATAGATGGATCCCTGGAGCTCATAGGCCAGCCATGCTAGCCAAAATGGTGAGCTCTAGGTTCAGTGAGAGAAACTGTTTCAAAAACTAAAGTGGAGAGTAATAAAGATATCTGCCTAAAGTCAACTTCTAGCCTCCACACTTGTGCACACACAGATGAGCACACATGCATACCTGTACATACATAAAACACATGTACATGCAGGCATACTCTTGGGCTGAAAAAATAATTCAGTGATAGAGCACCTTCCTAGCATATAGGAAGGACTAAGTTTGATTCTGAGTACAGTAAAAAAATCTTAATACTTTAAGTCCTTTTTCAGGAAGCTTTCTTTTTTCCATTTAAAAATTTTTATTTTTATTTTATGTTTGAGTGTTTGCCTCCATTTATGTATGTGCACCATGTGAATTCAGTGCCTGCAGAGGCCATAATAGGGCATCAGATCCCCTGGGACTGGAGTTAGACATGACTGTTAGCCACCATGTGGGTGCTGAGAACTGAACCCAGGTTCTCTGCAAGAGCAACCAGTGCTCTTAACCTGTGATCCAGCTTTCCAGCCCCTCGTTTTTTCTTTCTCACACAAATGCTAATTAAAAAGAGCTATGTCTTGAAAGAGTTTTCTTTCTTTAGCAAATGTAATGAGTTCAATTTTGTTCTCCTGCTTAAAGTTGACTCTAAATAGCCTTTAATGGACTGGGAATGTAGCTCAGAGGCAGAATGCTTTCCTAGCATCCATAATGCCCTGGGTTCCATTCCTGCCAGCACCAACACCACCAAAAAAGAAAATTTAGCAATAATTCCCAAAGTCAAATAAAGATGTTGAGCCATAAGCTGATTTTTTCTGTTACTTTTAATTTGTAATTATTACATATAATGCATTATAAACATAAGCAGTATGTTGTGATATATTATCTATTATTGTAGCCTCCTTTAGTCAACCCACACTCTTCTTTAATTCTAGTGGGAGACTTGGAGTAAGTGAACTGTGATATAAGGTCAGACTATTTTAGTTTAGAGCAGGATCAACAATGACTCCTGAACCAAATCCAGGCAAAAACTTGTTTATAAATAAAGCATTGTTGGAATGCAGCCATTTCTATTTATGTAGTATCTATAGTTGCCTTTGCACTAGAGTGGAAAGTTGGGTAATTGTAACAGAGTTCTTATGGCCGGCATATCTTATAATATTTGCTCTAGCCTTTTACACACACACAAAAAAAAATGTAAATCTGCGGTCTATAACATTTACACATAAAATCATATTTTTTCATACCTCTGAGGTAGTGAAAAGAGCTTTCCCTTTTAACTACCTTTTTTTTTCTTTTTGAACTTCAAAAATATACTCCAATGAAATGTGGAAGAGTTAGAAATGCAGTTCAGTGGATGATGCTCACCTCACATGGGTAGGGCCCCAGAGTCAATCCCTAGCAGTATAAAAGAAAGAAGAGAGGGAAGGATGGATCATGGGAGAAGAAAAGGAAAGAGAAAAAATAAAAAGGGGAAAAAAAGACAGGGAATGTGGCTCAGGTGGTAGAGTACTCGCCTAGCATGCAGGAAGCCCTGTGTTCTGTCCCAAGCACTACTAAACTGGAAGTGGTGACCCACACCTGTAATGCCTGCACTTGGGAGGTAGAAACAAGAGGATCAGAAGATCATTCTTACCTATGTAGTACGTTGGAGGCCAACATTGGCCATATGAGACATTGCCTCAAATAAAGAGAAAAGAAAAAAAGAAATTACTGTTCTAAACCTGTCTTACTATTAGATTTACTTTTGAGGAAATCTTTTTTATTATCATTCTGTTACCATACTAATAAAACTAAGATATTTCCTTCACTTATGAAAACTGAAAGCAACTTAATGGAATGTACTTAAAATGCATTTGTAACCAGGTGCATACCTTTAATTCCAGCACTTACTCAGGAGGCAGAGGTAGGCATATCTCTGAGTTCAAGCCTGGCCTACATGGTGAGTTCCAGGCCAGCTGGGACTATAGGGTGACACTGTCTCAAAAAATAGATAAAATAAATTTGTAGGATGACTTTTTAAAGTATCAGAATTTTAACTGAGGCTGAATAATGTGAAACCAAAATAATGTGAAACCAGTTCTGAGACTCTTAGTTCATTGCCCACCTACAACACATGTAAGAGGAAGCTGAGATTGATAAAGGAAGATTAATAACCAGGCTTTCTTTAACAAGTGTTAGAATGCTATGGCATTCCCCTCCCTCTTCAACCAAGTGAAGAAGACTTCAGAAAATGACTGAGAGAGCTTAATATCTGTCTCCTGGATCTTTGGGGATGTTGACACTTTGGATCCAAACTCTCCTAAGAAAATCAGAGTAACCGGATGATAAAACCAATAAAGAAGTCTATAGTAGGAATCTGTTGAAGCAGAGGCACATACTTCCCACAAACAAGCTGTGGACCTCATAGAAGAAGCTCCTTCCCAAAAATAAGCGTGACATCAGTAAAGAAAAAAACGTGAAAAAAATACACACACACACACACACACACACACACACACACACAAAACCTACAATCAGCAGTTCCTAGAAAAAAATATCCTCAAAGACTCTAGTAAAGTACCATACTAGACAGTCAGCATTTGGAATCTACCAAACTCCAGAACAATTATCTGCCCTCGATAAAATCTAGGGACAAGAAAGAAGAGCACAGTTCCTTTAAAATATCAGAAGTGGAACTGGAAAGATGGCTCAGTGGCTAAGAGAACTGGCTGCTCTTGCAGAGGACCTGGTTCAGTTCCCAGTGCCCACATAGCTGTTAACAACCATTCTTAACTCCAGTTCCAGGGAATCTGACACCCTCTTCTGGCCTCCATGGGCATTGCATGACATAGGTGCACATACATACATGCAGACAAAACACTCATACAAATAAAAATTTTTAATTTAAATAAAAATGAAAAATAATGCTGTACTTCAGCCCAGCTCCTTCTGAATTAATTATTGCTATAGCTCGTTTGACATGTCAAATGTAATTTTGAAAATTCTAATTTAATTTTATATTTTGGTTCCAGATTTATACCCAACACAAATAATTAAAGATGTGTTATCTATATGTACACACACGTGAAACATTTTAATACCAGTTTTTAAATTAATACTCTATAACAATTTACCTTTACATACCTCTTTCCAGTTAGATATTCATGATACTTCTTCCCTTAAAATTTCCACTTTGATAAGAATCTTCTTTATTCTTTTTACTTACAAATTCTAAATTGACAGTTCATTAGTTTCTGTTATTCAAACCAGGTAATACATGGTTAATTAGTATTTACTTCCTTCATACTGTTTTTCACGTTATAGTTTCTTCATTTAGCTACCACAGCCACACGTTAAATGTATTTCAAGATTTTTTTTAACCTGCTTTTTTTTTTTTTTTTTTTTTGGAACCGGTCTCCCTGTAACCCCAACTGACCTGGAACTCACTATGCAGACCAAGCTGGCCTTGAACTCACAGAGATCCATCTTCAGCTCCCTCCCAAGTGCTGGGATTAAAGGCGTGCACCACCACACCCAGCCTCAGATTTCAAATTATCTTTTTTTTAATATCTTACTTATTATTTTTTATTTTTTTTACATGTATGTGTGTATTGCTTGCATGTAGGTAAGTGCACCCGTGCCATGCAATGCCCGCAGAGGACAGAAGACACTGTCAGATCCTCTGGAACTGGAGTTACAGACAGTTGTTAGCTGCCATGTGGGTGCTGAGATTCGAACCCTGGTCTTCTGCAAGAACATTCAGTGTACTTAACCGCTGAGCCATCTCCCCAGCCCCAGATTTCAAATTATCTTAGTCATCATTATAATGTAGCGATATCATCCCTTAACCATTGAAGGGGTCAGCACTGTACTCACAGTGATTTAGTTTAGATAATAGTTCTATAAAATTGTTTCCCCCACCCCTCTCTCCCCAATAATGAGGAGTCCTTACTAAAAATGAACAAAAATAAACCATACGTTTTTAAAATAATACAAGTACCTTAATGTTTTATATTTTCATCTTGTAATAAGCACCTTAAATGTATTAGTTTTCTTTTTTAACAGCTTTATTTATATATAATTCACAAATTATTCAGCCAATGTAAGTATACAATTGAGTAGTTTGTACTAAATGTTGAGTTGATATATAATCATACCAATATCAATTTTAGACTATTTTAACCACTCCCCTAAAAAAACTTTAACCATTATCAGCCATGCCCTTTTCTCCCTAAACAGCCATTATTATTCTCTGCCATTTATAGATTTGCCTATTCTGAACACTTTACATGAAAAGAGTCATACAACATGTGGTTTTCACGATTGCATTCATTCACTTGGCATGTTTTCCAGGTTTATTCACATAGTGATATCTATCAGTACTTCATTCTGGAATAAAATCTCGTTTTTCCAGTCAGCAGTTGACCATTTAGATTGTTTCCACTTTTTGACAGTTTTGAATAATGTTTTGATTAACATTATTGCCAATTCTTTTGTGTACATGTGTTTTCATTCCTCCTAGATTTTTTATGATCACTCAATGTTTAATTTTTAAGGGTCATACTGTTTTTTAAAGGAGTGTGCCATTTTTAAATTCCTACCAGAAGATTGCAAAGGTTCTAATTACTCCACTTTTTATTATAACCATAATATTGTATATCAAATGATATCACATTGTGGTTTTGATTTCTATTTCCCTGAGGGGTAATGATGTTGAATGCATTGAGTCAGTATGCTTACTGACTGTCAACATACATACGCACATATATATTTTTGAAGAGAATTATATTCATGTCTTTGTCCATTTTTAAATCATTTGCCTGTTTTTAAAGTTTGGTTATTTTGGTTTTTATCATTGAGTTGTAAGGTCTCCTTATGGAGATTAAAATGGCAGATTTCTCCCATGCAGTGATCCCTAGCATCTTCAGGAAATAAACCAGCTTACTTTGTTTTTATCATTGAGTTGTAAGATCTCCTTATGGAGATTAAAATGGCAGATTTCTCCCATTCACTGATCCCTAGCATCTTCAAGAAATAAACCAAGAACAGCTGGGAAATAGCTGCTATCTGAGGTGTGTGATGAGGAGGAGGCACTGAAGTATCAAAAGGACCCTTATTTTAAAAAAAAAAAAAAAAGGAGCTGGGCAAGGTGGCACAGGCCTTTAATCCCAGAACTTGGAAGGCAGAGGCAAGCAGAGCTCTGTGAGATTGAGGCCAGCCTGGTCTACATAGCAAGTTCCAGGCCATCTGGGGTTTACAATGGAGACCTTGTCTTCAAAAATAATAAATGAATGAATTAATGAATAAATAATAAATAAATAAATAGAAAAGAAAACTTTGGAAAGTGAAATAGAGGGAGAAAAAGTTCAGCAAGTGGAGGACCCAGCCTGAAACACAGAGCATATGACTGTAGAGGTTGAGGATTGAGACCAAAGAAAAAGAGAAAGCCTCAGAAAACGTGTAATTGTTTGACTTGTAAACAACAGTGAGAGCGAGAGCACACCTCAGCAAATGAACTGGACAGTTTTGTCTTAGAGGAAGGAGGCGGAAAGCAAGACACAGAAACTCTAAATACAGTTTACACTAGAATCAATGAGGAGCATATTTGCAATCCAGCCAGACAGGGTCTTGGAGAAAGCATAGCTTTTAAGCACTGGGAAAGATTTCTTTTCTTCCTGCCATCCCATTGTGGAGCAGGAGCAACCAGCCATGTAGGAAGGAATCTGAGTCTAGTTTTAAGAGTCAAGGGAATCCTGGATGACCTCTATCAGTGAATACTAGCAGGCATCAGGAACCTATTCATTGGGTGATAGGCTGAAGACTTTGAGATGGACCCTCATAGAATTCCATGCAGTAGGAAACTAGTCAGATCCACACAGGGAAATCACTTTCCATCTGGGCCGTCAAGTAGAGCTCTTGGAAATAGGATGAGGAGTAGGATGAGGAATAGCAAGTTATTACATGTGCAAACTAAGTTGCAGAGCAACAGCACTGGTCACTGCATACCCATGGGGTTTCCCTGCCACAGGACCAAACACTTGAAGGCACCAAATATTAGGTCTTGCTGGTGGAAATCTTCTGATCTACCCTATTTAGTCTCTTCGTTTCTTTTTTAAAATTATGTGTATATGTGTGTGGATATGTGCACTTGAGTGCAGGTACCTGCAGAGACCAGAGGAGTCAGATTGTCCCGTAGCTAGAGATGCAGGTGGGTTGTGAGCCATTGGAAGTGAGTTCTGGGAATGAACTTGGGTCCTTGTCAAGGGCAGGACTCACTTTTAACTGCTGATTATTATTCTTTCATTTGCTTTTCTATACAGACCTTGTCAACCAACCTGCACAATAAGCAGTTCTCATGTTTACGTATAATTTTTTTATTCTAACATTTTTTTGAGACAAGGTCTCACTACTTAGCCTGACTGATCTATAACTAACTCTGTATATCAGGCTAGCCTCAAACAGCAACCCACCTGCTTCTCCTTCCCAATTGCTGGAATTAAAGGTGTTCACCACCATGCCTGGCTAGTCTAACTTCTTAACAGTTTCTTTCCTCTTAGTTTTTGTACTTAATTACTTACCCATTTAATATTTAATGTCTTTTACTGGATTTTTCCTGTTCCGTTTTTTGTTTGGTTTGATTTTTTTTTTCAAACAGGTTTTTTCTATAGACCATAGGCTAGCCTGGGGTTTGCAGTCTCCCTGCCTCAGCCTCCAGAGTACTGGGATTATAGATGACAGCTATCACACCCAGATTTTATATTCAGCTTCTAACCTTCTCTCTCTCTCTCTCTCTCTCTCTCTCTCTCACATCCTTCCTCCTATTTTTACTTTTTTATTCAATTATAACAGTTTTCTTTATCTTTTCCCTTTTCCCCATCTACAGTTTTCATTGTTTTTAAATGTTGTCTGTTGATTTTTTTCTCAATTTTGTCAGTAGTGAACCTACCCTATTTCTTCCTTTCTTCTTTTAATTTTAAATAATTTTTTTATTTTTTTCTTTTTATTTTATGTGTGTGAGTGTATTGCCTGCATGTGTTTGAGTGCACCCTTGTCATGTGATGCCGCGGAGGTCAGAAGAGGGTGTTGGATTCCCTGGAACTGGAGTTGTGAATGGTTGTGACTGCCATGTGGGTGCTAGAAACTGAACCCAGGTCCTCTGCAAGAGTAGCCACCACTCTTAACCCCAAGTCATCTCTCCAGCCCTCCTTTCTTCTTCTTCATTCCCCCTTCTATGTGCTTTTCTGTTTGTTTGTTTTTTCTGTTCTGTAATATTATTTGCTAGCATTATTCCTCCTATTTTTCCCTTTCTATCCTGATTGAATATCTTCTTATACCACATTATTATCTTTGAGCCTTTCGTCCTCTCAAATTTGGGCATTACAGTGCTGATTGTTTGCAAATTAGCTATTACTTGTTTTCAGTAGTGAATTTATCAGATGTAGTCACTTCATCAGTTTCCCTATCTATGAATGGTGTTGGACATTGGGCCCTGTGCCTTTCAGCACTTTGGGTGAATGTTTAACTAATGAGCCACACTGCTAGCACAGTGGTGAGAAACTGTACCTCAATCCTGCCACCACCTAGTCACAACTGAACATTGCAATATTTCAACTGAAAGGTAGCAGGAGATTAAAATCTCCAATCAATCAATGACTTGGCCACAGATGCACAAATCCCAATACAGACATATAATACATCTGAAAAAATAAGGCAAAACTTATGGCTCCTTCAAAACTTAAAAATTCCACAGTAATGGACACCAGTGATAGTAAAATGGATGACGTCCTAGAGAACAAATTCAAAAGAAAGATTTTAAGAATGGTCAGTATGGGGCTGGAGAGATGACTCGGTGGTTAAGAACACTTGCTGCTCTTGCAGAGGACCTGGGTTCAGTTCCCAGTATCCACATAGGGCAACTCACCACTACTTATAACCTCAGTCCCAGGGAATATGCTACCCTTTTTTGGCCTTTGTGGGCACTGCACATGTGTAGTAACACACACACACACACACACACACACACATGAATTTTTTTTAATGATGAGAAAATCAGAGGAGACACAAACACTAAACTATTTCCAAAAAATACAAATTGATGAATGAAATAAAGATGTCAAGGAAAAAGTAACTTAATGAAGAAGAAAAGGTAAAATCAAATTGAAATTTTGGAAATGAAAAGCTCAAAAATCAAATTGAAAACGCATTTGAAGCCCTATCAATAGATTGGGTCAAGTGAAAGACATAATATCAGGACTTGAAGACAAGAAAGAAAAAATTGAAAGTACAAACAGAATATACAGGACCTTTACAATACCATTGATAGACCAAAATTACAAATCACGGCCATAGAAGAAGAGGAATAAGAGAAAGACATAGAATGCATGCTCAAAAAAAAAAAAAACCTGGAAAATATACATACAATATCTGAACCTGAAGGCTATATAACAAGAACCACAGTGCCAGACAGGAGAAACCTCCCTCCAAGTTGTTGGTCAGGGTAGTCCAAGAGACTCCCAAAATAACACAGGTTACTGCCGTTGCCCGTGATTACCTCCTAGAACTTGAAGGTAAGACCCTGTTGCTGAAGACAGGACATACTTCAGACATAGGGCTTGTAGCAATGGAGCTGAAACTGGAAGCCTTCTCCCTGAAGACTAGCTCTAAGAGAGAAAATAAATCAATAGTCTAACCCAGCTGTAAAACCTAATAACCACAACGACTGGCACAGCAAACCATCTCTATTGGTGGGGTAGTGGCATTTTTATCTAGTGGGTAATCACCAGCTATCTAATTGAACTTAAAGCCCTCTCAATGGGAGGGAACTCGTGGGTGGCACTGTAAATATAACCAAATGCACATGGCTGGAGAGGTCATAGGCCCTAGAGAAAACCCTAAAGCTGTCATATCTCTAGACAAATAAAACTTCTTACTGTATACTAAATATGGACCCTTATATTTACAGAAAAATATACCATACACCACTCATCAAAGAAGCTTCTTTTTACAACAGATGGAGGCTATTACAGAGTTCCACAGCTGGTCACACACAGAGAATATATATCTGAGAGATGCCCAACCCTAAGTGACACATCTACAGTGGAACCTCTTATACCTAAGGCTCATGGAACATAGTGGAACCAGGGAGTAGAGAGAATACATCTGAATTAAATTATAACATACATCATATGGACCTAACATACATCTTCCAAATATTCCACCCAAGCACAAAAGAATGCACTTTATTCAGCACCCCATCGAATGCTCTCAAAAATTGATCACAAAATTGGGGCACAAAGCAAACCTCAAAAAATACCAAAAAAAAAAACTGAAATAATTCCATGCATTCCTTCAGACCACAGTGCAATAAAGCTTATAATCAACAGCAAAAGACGCTCTAGTAACTACATGAAATCATTGAGATTAAAAAAACATGCTCCTGAATGAGGAATGGGTCAAGAAATGAAAGTATTCAGTATTCTTAAGAAAGAAATAAAAGTGTTCCTGGAACAAAATGAAAATGAGAATACAGCAAAACAAAAACTCTGGGACACATTAAAAGCTGTTGTAAAGAGGAAGTTTATAGCTCTTAGTGCCTACACTAAAAAAATCAGAAAGAGCACAAGGAATGACTTAACATTGCAACTCAAGGCTCTGGAAAGCCAAGAACAAATGAAACCCAAACCCAGCAGATGAGAAGAAATAACAAAAATCAGAGCAGACGTTAATGAAATAGAAACAAAGAAAACAATACGAAGAATCAATTAATTTAAGAGCTAGTTCTTTGAAAAGCTGAACAACATAGACCCTTGAGATAATTAATAATAATAATAATAATAATAATAATAAGAAGAAAGAAAGGAAGGAAGGAAGGAAGGAAGGAAGGAAGAAAGAAAGAAAGAAAGAAAGAAAGAAAGAAAGAAAATCCAAATCAACAGAATCAGAGATGAAAGGGGAAACATCACACCAGACACCCAAAAGATCCATAACATTATAAGGGAATACTTTTAAAACCTATACTCTAAATTTGAAAACCTAAAAGAAATGGATGTATATCTAAAATCATGAGAACCACCAAGGAACCAAGAAGAGATCAACAGGTTAAACAGATCCATAACATATAAGGAAATCGAAACAGCAATACAAAACCTCCTGATGAAAAAAGCCCAGGCCCAGATGGATTTACAGCAGAATTCTACCAGACATTTACAGAAGATCTCCAAACAATACTACTTAAGTTATTCAAAAAGATAGAAACAGAGGGGGAACTCCCAAATTCCTTCTATGAAGTCAGCATCACTCTGATACCCAAACCAGGTAAAGACACAACCAAAAAAGAAAACTATAGACCCATATCCTTAATTAATATAGATGCTAAAATTCTCAACAAAATACTTGCAAACCGCAGACAGACATACATCAAAAAGATCATTCACCATTATCAAGTTGGCTTTATTCCAAGATGCAGGGATGGCTCCATATACTCAATTCAATAAACGTCATAAATCATATAAATGGATTCAAAGACAAAAACCACATCATCATCTCAATAGATGCAGAAAAGGCTTTTGACAAAATTCAACATGCATTCATAATAAAGGTTCTAAAGGGAATTGGACTGCGGGGAACATACCTCAACATAATTAAAGCTATATACAACAAACCCACAGCCAGCATCATTCTAAATGGAGAAAAACTGGAAGCATTCCCATTAAAATCAGGAACCAAATAAGGATGTCCACTGTCTCCACTCCTTTTCAATATAGTGCTTGAAACTCTTGCTAGAGCAATAAGACAAGAGAAGGAAATTAAAAGAATACTATTAGAAAAGAAGAGGTCAAATTAACCCTTTTTGCAGATGATATGATACTATACCCAAGAGATCCCACAAATTCTACCAAAAAACTCCTAGAACTGATCAACAGTTTCAATAAAGTGGCAGGTTACAAAATTAACCTACAAAAATCAGTAGCCTCTCTATATACCATTAACAAGCAATCTAAAGATTACAGGGAAACCTCCCATTCACAATAGCCTCAAAAAAATAAATAAATAAAATATCTTGGAATAAATCTAACCAAAGACACCAAAGATTTCTACAATGAAAATTTTAAATCATTAAAGAAAGAGATTGAGGAAGATGCCAGGAGATAGAAGGACCTCCCATGCTCATGGATTGGAAACTTATGCAACTCCTATGGAAAGCAGCATAGAGAACTCTTAAAAAACTAAAAATAAACCTACCATATGACCCATTTATACCACTCCTTGGTATAGACCCAAAGGACTCATCCTATTTCAGAGATACTTGTACAGCCATGTTTGTTGCTCTTTTCACAATAGCTAAGAGATGGAAGCACCTAAGTGCCCCTCAACTGATGAGTGGTTAACGAAAATGTGGTACATTCACACAGTGGAGTTCTACTCAGCAGTAAAGAAAGATGAAATAATGAAATTTGCAGGTAAATGGATGGATCTACAAACTGTTAATACTAAGTGAAATAACACAGACTCAGAAAAACAAAAGATGTATATTCTCCCTCATTTGTGGATCCTAGCACCAAATCCTTATCTGTGAGTACAAATCCTGATGTAACTGCAGGAACCAGGAAAATGGAAGGAAACAAGGGAGGTAAAGGGAAAGAAGAAACCTGAGAGAGAACAATAGGAGACAGGTGTTACCAAGGGAGAAATGGATAAAATGTGGGTTTAAAAAGGAGGGAGAGGGAAGGTTATACAAGGAAACTTGGAGATAAAGGGAAAGAAGGAGCTCAAGAGAGTTGGGACCATAAGAGACTAGTATTAGCAAGGGAGAAATGGGGAAAATGGGGACACTTTAAATGGGGAAGCCATGGTGGAAGGGTTAGACAGGGAGCGGGAGAGGAGAGATAAGTAATGCCTAGCTAGTGTAAAAAACCAGAGGGAATCATATTAGTCCAACAACCTAATGACAAATTACACATAAAATATCTCTACATGTGCAAAATATGGATCCTTAAATTTACAAAAAAGTATCCCAGTCACCACCTATCAAAGTAGCTTCTTTTCCAACAGACAGAGATTATTACAGTTACACCACTGGTCATACACAGAGATTCTCTGTGAATTGCTGAAGCCTAAGTGGCACATCTGCTTTGTAACCTCTACACCTAAGACTCATGGAACATAGAACAAAGGATGAAGAGAACACTAATGCATCTTTCCATTCTCATCAATGAAGCACCCCCATGCAATAGAGGGCTGGGAACACAAAAGAGGAAGGAGCTATAAAGATGATTTTCTGTATGAAATACACAAAATTCAATAAAAATAAATCACTCCAATAAACCAGAACCTCTCTTACCTCATAAAGATCATACCTTACCATACTATACAGTTCGTCAAAGCCACTAAAGTCCCATACCAGTCCCAAAGAACCTGCTGAATTAACTTCTTAATTCTTTTGTGGACAATTCCTATCCAGCCCAAAGAACTTGGCATCAAACAGTATCTCTGGCATGGCCAGTTCCATCAGTAATGCCTGTCCTTCCTATATTGTCTTCCAGTCTCTGATATTCATGGGGACCACAGCCAGCAATAACCAAGTATTCCTAATAACTTGATAAGCCAATACATTGGGGATTTATTTCCCTCATAGTGCCTCAAATTATATGACCCTTGTTTCAGATATATTATTCAGTTTCTCTGCTTCCACAGCACTCAGACTCATCTCATACACCCCCATGTCCCGTAGCTTAACAAGCCAAACTGTGAGATGTTCTTTCACTTCTTCAAAGTCTTTCCCAACTCACTTTGTTCAGAGTATTCCCTAGTATCATGGCCCACAGTAATGGGCCATTAAAGCTCCATCTTCTTGTTGAATCACAGATTTTCCCTTCTTGTATATTAAAGGTCCACGATATCCTTTTGATCACAGGGGTATCCTCTATCATTTCTACCTTATTTTCTTCCTCTTCAGTCTCTGATTCTTCTCATGAGTTCCAAGTCTTTGAATCCCAGGAAGGGCTGTGTTAACAGAACTAATTTGGAATCTTCCCCCTTGAATCATACCAGCATTAGAAATGGCAAGCCAACACCTCCATCTCATCCTCCCTTTTCCCACTTTTCCTGCCAAATCAGAGGCTAGTGCAGAGGATAGCATCCATGTGTCTCTTTCCAGTTGCAATTCATCTTTGTTAGGTGAGTTCTTCTAGGTAGAAATCTGAATCTCAGTTGCATGTCTCATACACACAGCCTCCCAACAGCTGCCTCAGCCTACTTGTGATTCCATCTACATGTACTGCGCTTAGAGATTGTAATATTTTCACTACCTCACTGGCAATTTGGAGAGCATCCACATACTTGTAGAAGACCCTGTTCACAAAGGCCTGCCACTCCATAACACATAGAGGACGTAGATGGATATCCTGAGATTCTCCCTAAAAGGCCCCAGCAAGATGGCTTATCCTGATTACATGTCTTATCACCCATAGCAGGGAGTATGCCACTGCCACTAGAGCATCCCGTATCACATGAGGAAAAGCAGCCAAATTGAGATTGACCCAGAAGATCTTCCAACCTCAGATTGATCCATCTCAGTTGCATATCTTATTACCCTTTGCAAGGGCATATAATTGCTCCTATACAATTCACCTTTATTTCTGTCAAGTCCCTGTTAAAGTGACAATCATGTTGTGTGACTTTACTTGGGGAGAAGTAGAAAAACATGTTAACCCCAGGTAGGGCAATGATGACAGACCGAAGGTTTTGTAAACCATTCCACCTAAGTCTAGCTTGATGAACCAAGGAGTTTATCAGAATTACTTAACAGAAGCATGAGTAAAAGATTATTGGCAAGAGCATGGATGACTCAAAAGCAATTGTATCATAAACAGCTCACCTCAACATGGGTGGTAACATACAAAAGCTGCATCACTGGAGTTCCCTAAACCACTTGCACCCATGCTCCTGTAAGTAGCTCTTGATATACCCCATCATAGAGTCCCTTTCCCCAGCAATTATTTACCAGTTATATAATCTTCATAGGGAACTTTTGGATCATAACTTTCTGAGCCCTAAAGGTTTTGTTAGCTTCCTAAATCATATGAGTCTCCCTTCTCCCTCTGGAAGGGAATAGCTTCGTAACATGCAGGAATTAGCAGAACTGACAATGTTAAAACAGCCATATTACCAAAAATGGTATTTATAAATATAATGCAGTCCCCATCAAAATTCCAATGCCATTCTTCACAGATGTAGAAAAAACAATCCTAAAACCCATATGGAAATACAAAAAAACTTATAATAGTCAAAGGAATACTAAGGAAAATGATCAATGCTGGAGGCATCCCAATATCAAACTTTATGCTATAAAAAAAACTATTTACAAAATAATGTTATACTGGCAAAAAAAAACAAACACATAGACCAATGAAATAGAATAGAAGGTCTAGAAATGAGCCAGCCAGCTACACCCATCCAATTCTTACATTGAAAGAAAGACAGCCAAGTTGCACAGAGCAAATTGGATATCCCCATATAGAAGATTGAAATGAGTCAACCTAATATGGATAAAATAGGAGAGTGATGCCTACAATATAAAACAACAAAAAACAAACAACTGAATCAATAAATGGACAGTGGACAGAAACATATTTTTAAAGTGAAAAAATACAAATAGTCAATAAATCCTTTAGACTTGCTGGGCATGGTGGTGCATGCCTTTAATCCCAGCACTTGCGAAGCAGAGGCAGGTGGATCTACATAGCAAGTTCTAGGACATCTGGGGCTACAGGGTATCCTGTCTCAAAAAGACTAAAAGAAAAAAGAAAAAGAAAAAAGTTCAGACTTAGCCATCAGGGAAATACAAATCAAAACTACAATGAGGTTCTATCTCACGTCTAATAGAAGAAAATAACAACAAATGCTGGAAATGATACAGAGGAAAGGAACCCCTAGTTCACTGCTGGTGTGAATGCAAATTAGTGTAGCCACTACGGAAATCAGTATGGTACTTCTTTAAAAACTAATTATAAAACAACCATATGATCCAGCTATGCCATACCCATTATACAGAATCTGCCTAGATGTCTATCTACAGATAAAGACAATGTGGTACAGATACACAGTGGAGGTTTACTCAGCCATAAAGAATGAAATTATGTCATTTGTACAAAAATGGATGTAATGGATCATGTTAAAGAAATAATCTAGGCCCACAAAAGCAAATAAAAAAAAAGTATGTCTTATCTCATATATGGAAGCTGGGGGTGGGCAGGAACATGAACTCAAAAGAGTACTACTAGGTATGCAGAAGGAGATGGAAAAAGGAAGACTGGGAGGGATAGTAAGAAAGAATAATGGGGTGATTATGATCAATGTACATTATATGCCTTTATAGACATGTCATAATGAAATCCCCTACTTTTTACAATTAATATGTATTTAAACATACTCTCTAGGAAAAAGTGTCTCACATGTACATGGAATTATAGAGCAGAAAGGACCTTAAGTGTCATCTTGTTCAAATAGGTAATTTTAAGTTAATATTCAGAAGTAGAGATGAGTTTAAATAGTAAATCTTTATTGCATTCATTTTTAAAAAGTTTTGATGCTTCTAGTTTATCTACATTTATTATTGCTGCCTTGTTACTTGTATATTTTGTTATTTGTATTTTTTTAAGTTTTTGTTGAACTTTTGTGTATTTTATACAGAACATCTCAAAACTTCTTAATGGTCTTTATACTCCCGTCCCCACTGGCACTCTCCCATAGCACCCCCACTAAAGTCCATATACTCTGTCATCCCTGTTAAGGCCCACTGTGTCAAGTCAGTGTCCCCAGACATTCCCCAGTGCAAGTCCATCCACTGAGGTGTAGTCAGCCTATCTAGAGTCCCTTGTTTTAGGAAGATCAGTTCTTCCTCACCTAGCAGCAATCAGTTACCAATATTTCTTCAGATAAGATTGGGGTCTGCTGTTCATTTTCCCAGTTTTATGCTGGATTTTGTCTACCTGAGTTAACATGGGACTTATGTATGCTGACACCATTGCCATAGAATCATATGAGCAGGTTCCCAGGAGCTTGTAAGATTCTATTTGCATATGGTCATGCACTTCCTCCCTAGCTCTTACAATCTTTCCACCCCCTCTTCTGCGATGGTCCCTGAGCCTTGGGTGAGTGAACTTTAATAAAAGAGTCCTTTCCAAGGACAAGCATTCAGCAGACTCTTGATCTCTACGCTTTGGCCACTTGTAATCTTTTATGTTCCTGGCCCTTCCCTGCATGAGGGAGCTTCATTAATGAGAACTCAGAGATTCATTATTTTTTAAACATCGCCCAAATCTGATTCACAAAGATTTACATGTGTGTTTTTCTAAGAATTTTATTATTTTAACTTTGCATTTAGGACTCTGATCAATTTTGAGTTAACTTTCGTATATACTTTGAGGGTTCTGTTTCATTCTCTTGCATGGAAATGTCCAGTTTTAGCTGTTTTTAACCTAGGTATTTGTTTTTCATTTTAGGCCCCAACACAGTGTTTACCAGGACAGTGGCAGTGGAGTGTTGCCCAGGTAAATATTAAATTCTAGTATCTAATTTTAAATCCTTCTGTTCACTGAATTCTTATAAAAACTCTCTGAAAACTAAAGTCAAGATAACTATGTTTGAAACATTCCTCCTTTATTAACTATGATTCATTTAATTATTACATCCTCATTTCCCACAAAGAAAACCCATCTTTTTGTTGTCTGCAAGAAACTCATCTCACTTTCAAGGACAGGCACTATCTTAAGGTGAAAGGATGGAAAAAATATACCAAGCAAATGGTACTAAGAAAAAAGCTGGCATTGCAATTTTAATATCTGACAAAATAGACTTTAAACTAAAACTAATCAGAAGAGATAAAGAGGGCCACTTCATTCTGATCAAAGGAACAATAAACCATGGAGCTATTACAATCATGAACATATATATATTCACCAAACTCTGGTGTACCCAACTTCATAAAAACAATACTACAGGACTTTAAGACCCAGATTAATTCCAACTCATTAATATTAGGGGACTTCAATACCAGACTGTCTCCCTTAGATAGGTCAACATGGCAGAGAGTTAACAGAGAGACATCTGAATTAAACAATACCGTATATCAAATGGACCTAACAGACATCTACCGAATATTCCATTACCCCACTGTCTCCATTAGATAGGTCAACAGGGCAGAGAGTTAACAGAGAGACATCTGAATTAAACAATACCATATATCAAATTGACTTAACAGACATCTACCAAGTATTCCACCCAAATACCAAAGGACATACTTTCTACTCAGCACCCCATGGAACCTTCTCCAAAATTGGCCATATACTGGGGCACAAAACAAACCTTAACAAATACAAAAGATTGAAATAAGTCAGACCACAATGCAATAAAGCTTACAATCAACTCCTGGAGAAGCCCTAGTGACTATATGAACTAAACAACACACCCCTGAATGATGAATGGATCAAAGGTGAAATGAAGGGAGAAATAAAATTGTTCCTGGAACTAAATGAAAAGGACAATACAACACAACAAAATGTCTGGGACACACTGAAAGATGTCTTTAGAGGAAAGTTTATAGCTCTAAGTGCCTACATCAAAAAATCAGGAAGAACACAAATAAATGAATTAACATTGCAACTCAAGACACTTGAAAAGCAACAACAAATGAAACCCAAACCCAGCAGACAAGAAGAAATAACAAAACTCAGGGCAGAAATTAATGAAATCGAAATGAAGAAAACAATACAAAGAACCAACGAATCCAAGAGCTGGTTCTTTGAAAAGATAGACAAGATTGACAGACTGCTACCCAGTTAATCAAAAGAAAGAAAGAGCACCTCCAAATCAACAAAATCAGAGATGAAAGGGGAAACATCACAACAGACACCAAAAAGATACAGAACATTATAAGGGAATACTTTAAAAACCTATATGCTACCAACTTTGAAAACCTAAAAGAAATGGATGGATATCTAAAGGCATAGGAACCACCAAAACTAAACCAAGAAAAGATTAACAGCTGAAACAGACCCATAACACAAAAATAAATTGTAACAGTAATACAAAACCTCCCGACTAAAAAAAGCCCAGGACAAGATGGATTTACAGCAGAATTCTATCAGAAATTTAAAGAAGATCTACATCCAATACTACTTAATTTATTCAAAAAGATAGAAATGGAGGGAGAACTTCCAAATTCCTTCTATGAAGCCAGCATCACTCTAATACCAAAGCTAGGTAAAGATACAACCAAAAAAGAAAACTATAGACCCACATCCTTAAAGAACATATATGCAAAAATTCTCAAAAAGATACTTGCAAACCACATACAGACACACATCAAAAAGATCATCCACCATGATCAAGTCGGCTTTATCCCAGAGATGCAGGCATGGTTCAATATACGTAAGTCAATAAACATCATAAATCATATAAATGGACTCAAAGACAAGAACCACATGATCATCTCAATAGATGCAGAGAAGGCCTTTGACAAAATTCAACATGCATTTATGTTCAAAGTCCTAGAGGGAATTGGACTGGCGGGAACATACCTCAACATAATTAAAGCCATATATAACAAACCCACAGCCAACATCATTCTAAATGGAGAAAAACTGGAAGCATTCCCATTGAAATCAGGAACCAGACAAGGCTGTCCACTCTCTCCACTTCTCTTTAACATAATGCTTGCAACTTTTGCAAGAGCAATAAAAAAAGAGCAGGAAATTAAAGGAGTAATAATTGGAAAAGAAGAGATCAAATTAT
>NW_008351455.1:1167995-1168387 GCF_000622305.1 Nannospalax galili | reverse complement strand
ACCACTCCTTGGCATGTACCCAAAGAACTCATCCTATTGCAGACACTTGTACATCCATGTTTGTTGCTTCTCTTTCCACAATAGCTAAGAGATGGAAGCAACCTAAGTGTCCCTCAATTGACAAATGGATAATGAAAATGTGGTTCATTTATACGATGGAGTTTTACTCAGCAATAAAGAAAGATGAAATCACGAAATTTGCAGGTAAATGGATGGAACTAGAAACTTTTATACTAAGTGAAGTAACACAGACTCAGAAAATAGATCAACATATGTTCTCCCTCAAATGTTGATCCTAGAACCAAATCCTGATAAGTGAGTATGAATCCAGACATAACTACAGGAACCAGGATAATGGAAAGGAACCAGGGAGGTAAAGGAAAAGAAAGAAT
>NW_008351455.1:1167253-1167794 GCF_000622305.1 Nannospalax galili | reverse complement strand
AGAGGTAGGACCATAGGAGAAGGGTATTATTAAGGGAGAAAGGGGGGAAATGGGGGCACCTTAAGTGGGAACACTATGGTGGAGGGGTGAGACCATGGGAGAGATAAATAATGCCTAGCTAGTTTTAAAAACCAGAGGGAACAATATTAGCCCAACAACCTACTGACAAATTATACATATCATATCAAGAAATATATGTCTAGGCAAGGTTTCTCTGAGAATAACTGGTCTTTGCCCAAGATTTATCTACATGACACAGTAATTAAAAATACCAGACTGGTGGAACTAACCTTCTTGGATGTTTAACAGACATACTTTGGAGGCCTATAATAATTTGGTCAGAGGCACATAAAGGACAGTTTTTGCTCCTTGCCCTCCTAGGAATACTAGTTCCAGGGGACTATGAGCATCTCTCAAAATGTCCTATAATGGTGGTGGGTCACCTGTCTTTTTGATCAAGGAGGCCAAGGAGACCCCACCAGATGGACCTGAACCAGTGTCCAGTCTACAAAGAGGAGGGTCAACACAGAGAAATCATTTC